>NC_142207.1:30597325-30750174 GCF_049639895.1 Pseudopodoces humilis | reverse complement strand
AAAAGCTTGTCCAACCACTTGCCTTACAGACTCCTCAGTTAACTACATGAGGGCTTGCACTTCAAAGCAGACTTTCCTTTAGTGCTTCTCCAGCCCTGGTTTTTACAGAGTATTACTTTAGATGGCTCTCTAGTTACAGCTCTTTTTCACTGCTCAAGGTGCCTGGCTGAGGAAATACTGCACACTTCATATGGAGACAGAGATGCAGAGACTTGAAAAGAAAAGGTATTTTTCATCATCAAATACTCTTCTCCTTCAACAACCTTACAAGCCATTTATACAAAACATGGATTATAATACTCTGTTGATTAAAATTAGAGATTAAAACTAAATTCCAAACATAACCCTATCCTCCAAATGTTTATTTTGTGCATCTGTATAAAAGTGCTGTAGAGGTATGACCACAACTACCTTTGCTTGGACATACTGCAGCAAGCCTTTACACTGCAGCTTGAAACTAATGTTATCTAAAACTTCTCCAGGAGCCAGTTTGGTAAGTTAAGCCCCAAGTCACATATTTATAGAAATTATTTCATGCCAGTAAGAAAGAAAACTGTCTCCTATCAGTGTTACCTCCCATTGCCAATAGGAACTGGCCAAATCACATTACATTCTTGAACAGAAATTCTCTCTGGAGTCTCAAACAATATTACTGAGTCAGCTTTCCTAGGCCTGCTGATTTCCTTTGTTTAAGTGATACCTACCTGTAAAAACTGACACAGAAGGTACTTTACAAATACTCCTATACTCCTTTACAAATACTCCTATACTCCTGTTATAAAAATATTTCACAATGCCTTACAAATGGTTTATGTAAACAGCAACCAAACAACAATTAAATACCTCTATTTTTAATTTCCTGGAAATGAACGGTTATGGAATGAACACACTGGAAGGAGTTTTACAAAAAGGAAACCACTTACATAGCGAGAAGCATGTATTTAATTAAATGCTTTGCAAAGATACATGAAAGAAAGCTATGTGCATGACTTTCTTTAGGGAGAGCCCCAGCTGTTTATTTTTTTTAAGGAACAAACAAAAAAACGTGGAGAGCACAGATGCAGTAAAGAAACAAAAAACCTAAGTAAGTTTGTACCCACATACTTTACAAAATAAAGCATGTTGGAGGTACAAAACATTCTATATACTGAATGACCAACAAATAAATGCACTGTAACGTTGTTCTCTCAAACACTGTAAGCCTAACAGCTAAGCTCTGAACATGACATTGACAGTAGGCATCTTTATTTCATCAGCCTTCTAGAGAGTCATTTAGCACCATCACTTTTGTTGCTTTATTTTTTGCCCTGCCTATCTCCTATCTTGAAATAACAACAGAAGCATAGCACCTTTTAATATCTAAAATAAAACCAGGAATATTAATCGCATCCCAACTTCCAGAGATGAGGTAGCTCATGCTAAGAAATGATGGAACTTTCCTGCCTTGACAGCTCAAGGCCACTAAGTCAAATTACTGGTGATGCATATCTGGATGTCAGCTAAAACCAAGGAATTTCTAAACTTTCTTTATTAGCAATTGGTCTGGTATACATGTGAATGGTCTGCAACATACAGAAATTGGTACCATATATAAGACATCTGTATAATTTGATACGTAATGGCTTCTTAGATGGGCAAATATTGGAAAATCAACAAGTATTGGATTTAAGACATATTTTGGAGATTAAGGATAATTTAATGGAATTACACATATACATTGTGAGAAGTGAAATCTAGACTTAAAAGTTAAGATATAGGACACCCCTACTGAAGACTCGTATTTACCCCAGTAATGTTTTTACTTCATAAATTAACCATGGCTATGGATTACTCTTCTGAGCAGACTTACATAGAAAAGTGCAAGGAAAACAATGCCAAATTAAGATGGTCTTGTCTGAAGAGATTTTCTTCTACAAAAGACACAGACTTCTGTGAATGGCAACCACAGGAACACAAACTGGGGTAGGGGGAGTAGGTATGTTGACATATAGCCAACGGTTCACAAAAGTGCTCTACTTTTCTGTTATTCAGTACACATTAAAGCAAAAGAAATAATCATTAGAGCTTTACATTGTTCCACATTAAATCTATCTATTTTGTATACCTGGAAATGTCAAGAAAATTTGAAACAAAACCAAGGAAAAGGATTCATATTATTTTTAGAAGGTGGTCATCAATCTTCTTAAAATTGAGCTAAAATGTTGGTTTCAATCATTGAAAACGGAAGGTTTGTAAGTAAAATAAATATTCAAAAGGAGGCCGGGCATTTAGAAAGAGATGTATATACAGTGCTGATCCAATATCAGCCATTACTTCAAGAGTCTCAGGATTAACTTCAATCAGTCTAAGTTCATGTTTAATTGCTGCTGTTGCTGGGTAGTGTGTTATATTCCCCCCTTGCTCTTACACAAAGCAAACTGGCCCAATTTCAATTCCAAATTCCTGGTCAGTACTGCCAATGTCCACCGGTGCAATATCGATGATTGGTAAGCGTGCCACATTCTGCGTTCTGTACTCAAAAACAGTCTTGCCCACATTCCCATTACGTTTCTAGAGGGAAAAGAAGAAAAAAATAAATTAAATTAGGCCAGAGCTCATGTCAAACCAGCCAGAAGTGCAACTGGTGAGTCAGTTGTCTGCTTGTTCAGGAGGGTGTCACTGCACTTTGCTGAGTAACACTGTCTGCACTGCACCTGGGTTATTTTGAAATGTCTCTAATAAGAAGATCTGTCAGACTGACACATCAGGGCTGATTTTTCTCTTATGCTATGAAATTCTTCTCTATGTGTTAATAGTATGTGCCTTCACCCATAATTGTGGGCTTACTTTAAAGCACAGAGAGTACTTAACTTATTTCAGGTGCAAGACTAGATTTAGGAATATTTGCCAGTATGTTGATCTTGACTGAAACTGCTTTTGAACATGAAAAATCTACTACTTGCTGGTTTCTGTGCCCACCATGAAATTTTAGGGAGAGTTTTCCTTTCCTGCTCAGTCACAGTACCAGTGAGTTTCCTCCACTGCTGCAATAATCTTGCCCATCTGGCAGAAAAAAGTTTGCAGTTATCTCACCAGTTTGTGTGATTCCACTCAGAGTTAAACAAGTACTGGGTAATGCAAAATGCCAAGATATGTATCTCAGTATGGTCACTAAGAAGGAATTTGCAAATAGCCTCTAAATAGTGCAGACTTCTATTATGTGAAACTAGAATTATAGCAAAATCCCTGTTTGATCAGTTACCTCTACGATTTGTTATAAAATCCTGCAACATTTTAATTACTTCCTTGTGTGGGTTGGTTTTTTTTCCTGATTCAAGAAAGAAATGAAAAGATACAAAAGTCCTTTTCCTTCCCAGCAAACGCCCTCAACTTACAGAACAGCTGTCGTGCAGAACAGTGTATCTGAAGCGACTGTTTCCCTCTGCCTTGATCTCCAGGTCATTGGCCCCTTTCAGAATCACAGCTTTTTTCAGGTTCTTCATCTGGTCATCCATGTACCCAACACTGTTTTTACAAAGGTAGGTGATGTTCTGGGAAGCTTCCTTGGACAGGAGGCGCAGGAATGTCATCTGAGTGACAGCTGTATCCCCGTACACGAACTTTGAAGAGAAAGAAATAGGTCAGCTTACAGGACACTGAAATTAAGGGTCAGTGAATTTAGAAACATGTGCCATCATTGTCATCTTTAAGACATAACTAGTAGGACCCCTATTAAATAAAATCTAGGGGTGGATTCTTTTGTAATTTGCTGCCTGTTATTTGTCAGGATCATCAGTTTTAGAAGTTACCATAGAGGAAAAACCCAGAAGAAAGGTGAGTGAAATTCTTTCTGCCTAGAGACTGATGGATTCATCATGGATTAACCTGACACATGTGATAACTTTAATTCAACACCAAATTTCTAAAGTAAGCTTCATAATTTTTAGCACTATAGAGTTTTCTGAAAGGAATATTAGCATTCAATTAAAATAGCAGGGATCTGGACTACATATCAGGGTAGAAGTACAGTTGTTTAAGGACAAGGTAGAGACTTAGTAAAAGACTCAGAGAGAAGCTGTTGTTTTTGTCCAGCAGTGGTTTGCTTTAGCCAATCCTGCATTAGAAGCACTTGCATTGCTTTTTCCCCAGCTATTTCCTACCTTTATTTTATGGTACTAACAACCAAATTGACTATAAGCCAGTCTGTCAACAAGTATAATGTTCTTACTGTAGCAGAATCTGCTCAGAGCAGCAGAGGAAGTTCCAAATCACAAGGCAGCAAACTTCACAGAAACCAGTTCCTAACAGTGAACTAATAAATGCATAATAAACATTTATTTACCTGTGATCCCCTGTTCATATCAAGGCCGTACCAAACAGGCTTTAAGTCAGAGGACTTGCTGGCCCACCATGTTTTGCGGGGCACAGTAGATGGGTTGGCAGAAATGCAGGTCTCCCCAGTTTCCATGTTGCAGTAAACCTTTATAGCGTCTTCAACACATCCTTGGTTAGGATCAATCCAATATTCACCTACAAAGAACATAAAACGTGACTGTCATATTACAAAGATTTTTGAAACGACTGGGAAGACATAAGCAGAAATACATGGCAGCAGTGCAAAGCAGACCAGTGAGCAAGCCCATGCTGGACACAAGGCAGCCTCACAGAGCACACAGCAGAGGTGAGAACACGCACCGCTCCTCTTGGAGGGGTGGCACAGCTTCAGGTCATCACAGGTCCGCGCTGGGTGTTTCTTGGAGCCATCGGGGCTGCGCATGGTCTCGATCTGGCTGCTCAGGGACTTCAGCGTGGCGTGGACTCCTGGGTCTGTTTTGTTATGGTCATCAGGGGCTGCCTCATCTTCAGTGAACTCTGGTAGTGGATCTGCCATGGCATCGTCGTAGTGTCCCATGATGTCACCAATGGCAGCAGTGAGGTGGCCTGGAGGCCCTGGAGGGCCAGGAGGACCAGGCTCACCTGGTGGGCCCTAAGATTCAAAACAACAAGGCAACAGAGGTCCAGTATAGTAAATACTATGCCAAATGACAGCAATGCCTGCCACAACCACACCCCCAGACCCCCCCCCCCCGCAAAACTTTGGGGGCAGTTACTCTAAAGCACAGAGAATAATTCCAATATAAAAAATTCACCATTCAAAGGACAGGGATAAGAGATTAGAACTGCATGTGAGGTTCACTCTGCTTCAACTCCTCTTATTGCCTTAATGATGAACTTTTTCTTACTCCTGATTTTAAATTTAACAGCTGGAGAAAGTCACCAAGGAATGCCCTCATTCCCTTTGTTAAACCATCTGTCCCTCCTTGTTCAGATTCCTGTCTAACAACTTTATTTCTTAAAATTCCTGCTTCCCCTAAGTTGCCTCAGGATCATTTTCCTGGATGGAAAATTTGGCACTAGAAACATCTTTATTCAGTGCAGCGCTGAGCTCTCTGGCAACAGGCCTCTGGTCTTTCCATGGGATAGAATCTACATCATCCTTAGATGAGCAGGTGTTTTCCTGGTAAATTTTGGTTTGGTAAATTTTCCCAAATGGTGGGTTGTGAGGTCCTTCTGTTACCATGAACCAGGACACATGAGAAGATATCTGCTAATAAACATATCTCACCCTGCCAGCCCTTCTCTGGCAGCACAAAATCTGTAATGTACCTCCAAGTAATTTTGATGCCCTGGTGCACCAGGTGGTGGATCAGAACTGGCCTTGTCTTTGAGACTCATTACTTCAGAACTCACAACTAGGGCTCCAAATGCACATACAGAGCACACATCCAAACTAACACTGTGTCTGAAAAGTGAAATCTCAAGTTTTATTTCTTGCTTTTTGGTTCCAACTTACAGCTGCACGCAAGCCCCCATGGAAAGCAAAACTAAAAATATTGGAATGTGATATTTCTTGTGTGGTTTCATTACACAGATGATAGAGATATATTATATTCTTATTCTCTGCCATAGACTTTTCATACAGGTCTTGGTGTCTGGGCAGAAGTGGAGATACTGAGAATTAGCAGAATTTCAAATAAAGTAAGCAGAATATTAGCACATGATAAATACAGGAAACACCATGTCTTACTAGACAGAAAGTCAGCAAAAACTGCCTTCCTTTTCTTGCCCATTATTTTGTTCTACCTCTTCCACAAAATAAGTAATATCAATTTTTTAATTCTCCACATGACCACCCAGATTACTCTTTTCTCAAATTCCTCTAATATATCTTCTTTCAAATAGTTTAACTACCCTTTTTTGAGTATTTTGAATTGGTACATGTGGAATATGCCTGGGATATCCAGCAAGGTTTAGGACTCTGTCCAAACTGGTCAAACCAGTTTTCATCAGTAGTGAATCAGCTCGTGATTGGTGTCTGTAACCCTCAGCCCAGCATGAAGATCAGCTGGGCTCAGTGTTAGAATTTGGGCTGTTTATTTGGAGTGAAGGATCTCCCTAACACATGGCACAGTGGAGGAAGGTGCTGGCAGTCAGGAAGGTGGCTGTGCTCACTCAGTGCCACCTCTGTGGGACTGCCAGCTTTGAGCTACTGCTGGCCTGTGCTTGGGCCTGAGGATTTAGGAACCAACTTGCCAGCCATGTTGAACACAGATCCAGCAGGACCCAGCCAGCTGCCGAGTAGATCCAGCTCAGCCTCAGGAGAGCACAGGTGGATAAGGCTGGGATCATCCCAGGTTCAGAAGATGAAAACGAGTAAGAAACGAACCCTTTCAATAACAGTTACCCTGGATGTTTGTTGGAGAAACTATCACATTTTATAATTTGTCTTGAGGTCAGAGATGTTCAAGAAAATAATGTGATGGACTGTAGAAAAGAACCTCATTATTTGAAGATAACCTTTCCCCTCATATTCCCATTAATTTACCTCAGGTCCAGCTTCTCCCACAGTCCCTCTAACACCAGGAGGCCCAATTGGCCCAAGTGGACCAGGACTTCCATCTTTTCCAGAAGGACCAACTGGACCTGGAGGACCCTAGAAAATATAGGAGACAGATGGAATGTATTTTAGCATTTGATAACAAAGTCTTAAAAAACAGCCTGTTATAAGCAATGTCTAGTCAGGAAGCAATCTGATTACTTGTGCCTATTACCATATTTTTAAAAATCACCTTTTTTCTTCTTCTTTAAAGGTAAAGAAGGTAGTTTAAAAGCTGCTCTTCTCAAGTGAATCACCTCAGATAATATAACTTGGCTTAGCTGTATATCTCCTTCCTTAACCATTTAAGTGGGATCAGTTCCAGATTCCAGATGCTGTGCAGACTGGAGTAGCTTCTGTACACCCTCAGATACAGGCTCAGAGGTAGATGTAGATGCCTCCCTTGGATGTTCCCAAGGGACAGTATTTCTCCTCGATTTTTGAGTAAATGCCATACATGGAGGATGAGAGGCAGAGTAGAAATTAGCAGAGCTGCCACATAAATGGCTTTGGATCAGCTGCAGTAAAAGTGTCTATAAAAGGAGACTGCAGCCCTGTAGTCATCCCCAGCCAACATTCTTATTTACCTGTAAACTATACTCATGAAAAAGCTCTACTGTATCAAATAAGGTGATGTCTCAGCAAAAGATACTAGGGAAATCACCATACAATATCAAAGTCGATAAAAGTCATTGAAATAAGAGTGATGCAGGAATAGAAATCTAAGTGAGAATAAAATAACAAACCCCATGCAAGAAAAACCTTAAAAGTTTTACTCACCCGAGGACCAAACGGACCTGGAATGCCAGGACTGCCCTGTTCACCAATTGGACCCTAAAGAGAAGAAATTATCATATCATTGTGCCATTTGGAGCATAGCACTTTAGTTTTAAGGCATTAGTGTGTGATATACACGATTTGGTATGAATAGGATTAAAATGTACATAAACAATGGGTGGTACCTCTACCTTAATCCCTTAGTAACTTAATAAAATTTACTGGTGCTTGGCTGTAAAGCTGTTTCTCTAGAAAAGACCTGGTTTTGAGGTGTTTATAATCAGAGTGGCTTACAAGAGAGTAAACAACAGCACTATCACTAAGTGAAAATGTAATTTGGCTGTCGGGGTCTTTTCATTGCTGCTGTCCCTGCAAGTGGAAACTTCCAGAGTTTGCACAGCACCAGTGAATAAATGTTAAAAAAATAGTATGTTTTCCATGATATTTCCATTCAATTGACAATTAAATCACAAAGTTCTTGAAAATATTAGCTAGAGACGCTCTCACAGTCCTTTTGGGATTTTGCACTGAATTCCTTGACTCTAATGAATTCAAACACTGCCAAAAAGCATTTCACACTCTAAATTGCTTATCTGAAACTACCAGCTTTTGTAACCACCTAGCTCTGACAGGTCATTGACTGTCAGGGATTTGCCTTGCAAAGGGAACAAGAATAGGAGAACACACAACAACAGCAACAGGTTTACCTCATCATGCAACAGTATTTTTAAAATGCATTAAAAATATTAACAAGTACAGACACCAGGCCACTCAAACACCTTGTAGAGAAAAATAACATTTGGGTTTTTTTCCACTTCAAATAACTATGTTCCTGATACACTATTTAAGCACCAAGCAAATAAAATTATAGTAAAAGCAGAACAACTTACAGGAGGGCCAGGAAGGCCTTGAAGTCCAGTGAAACCCCTGTGTCCTTTCTGGCCCCTATCGCCTCTATCTCCATTGTCACCTTTGTCACCACGAGGTCCTTGGGGACCCTGTAAATATCAATGATGAAATGTAAAATTCTGAACTGGGAAAAGCCTCCAACCTCAAAACCCCCTCATTTGCTTTTAGATACTGCACTCAGACATCCCTCCCTTTTAAAGCCAGAAGGATGATGACGTTGAGGCAGTTACAAGAATCTTAATTTTTTACCAAAGAATAAGTAAATAATTACAAAAAACTGACCTGTGCTTAAATACAGTTGTAGCAAATTTGTTCTACTTAGCTACATAATACAGTAAAAAATCCATGAACCTGTACTAATGCTAATAAATAATATACAAAACCAATTTTTTTAATATTCATATATTTCTTCACCTTACTGTATATGGCAAATGATTTTTGTTGATGAGATTGAAAATATTAAGGCTCTCTCACAGACTCATTATGATAAAGCGTATTTTCAGTATGAAATCATCCAGGCTGCAACTTTACTTCTCACAGCTTATTTCACTTTCATTATGATTAAATTACAACTGAAGTTCATTCCCTAAATACAACAATATCCAGGCAACACAAATACCTTGCTCCTATTACTGTCACAATTTCATTGTTGTTAATTTTGATAATTGCAAACTTCTTACACTAATTCAAGAACCATTGGGAAATGTGGCTGCCGTTCTCAATTCTGTATTTCTCAGCCCAAATCACATGCAAAATTTCTCAATGCCAGATTCCAAATAGTTTATCAACGGCATCATTATCACCAACTACTCAATAAACTTTACTGCCTCTCAAATTACACTTGCTTAGGGACAGGACAACGTTGTTTTGAATTTCCAAAGTTTGCAATTAATTTTCTGGTCCAGGCTTGGATTGTAAAAACTTATGTAACATAAAAAAGAGGAGTTTTGTTCATTTTCCTTTCCACACTGAAGTCAGAATTTCATGAG
This sequence comes from Pseudopodoces humilis, assembly GCF_049639895.1. NCBI lineage: Eukaryota > Metazoa > Chordata > Aves > Passeriformes > Paridae > Pseudopodoces > Pseudopodoces humilis. Next base: position 30,740,583 of record NC_142207.1, on the reverse strand, counting down.
TTGAATTAAGGCCTTTTAATGGGAACAGGTGATTTTGTTGTATTTCTGCCATTTTTATCTAAAAACATCTCTTTTTGTTCAGCATTAAGTTCTTTACCCCTTATTTAGACCAGACTCCAGCCATTTGCTAACTCAGGTCCTACCATTATCCAGACAGCAACATGCTCCAAATAAAGATGCTTCCAAAGCATTACTGGATTATCCAAATACAAATATCCAATTTTGTGCAGCTTTGCAGCTCAGAACTACCTGCACCCACTTGCAGTCAGAACACAAGGTGAAGCCCTGCTTGGCATTCTCATTTGGGCTGGATTCCTCACACATGTTCCTCAGTGGTATCTCAGACAAAAGCACAGTGACCGTGGGCAACTTACAGGCAAACCTCTTTTTCCTGCACGACCTGGGGGACCCATCGGACCTCGAGAGCCCTACAAAGATTGCACACAGAAAAAATGTGAGGCAATGCATGAGAATTTGTGCATATACACAGTAGTTTTCAATAAACAATGTGTTTTCTCAAAAAGCCTCACTTACAGTTTCACCTCTTTGACCTGCATCTCCTGGAGGACCAACAGGACCTGGAGTTCCTGGACCTCCTGGAGAACCTGGTAATCCTGCAGGGCCAGGTTCACCACGATCACCCTGTAAAGCAGAATTTCAACTGTTTATCTAAAGAGGACTGGTCTAGACCAAAGCAACAAAACTGTAGCACTGCCAGTCTATTTTTGAGCAATTGCAACCTACAAAGATATTCCTGCTGCAAGAACTCAAATCTGAGTTTGTGGAGGCAGGTGTTCTTAGTCAGGCATCCTCAGCTTTGAGAGGTACTATATTCAAAGCTGTGATACACTTTCAGAACAAGCTCACCATCCAGGCTAACTGAATGAAAAGAAAATCTAAAGTAAGTCAATAATAAAATGGGGATTTGCAGAAGAAAATTAAGAAAATAATATATTCTTACGCGTTCTCCAACAGCTCCATCTCGTCCAGGAGTACCATCATTACCAGCAGGTCCCTGGAGTTACAGAACAAAAATAGAACTATTGATTAGCTCTGAAATTCTGCATTTCTGGAAGAACTAGAAAGTTGTTCTCCACCTCTAACTTCAAGTCAAGGAGAATGACCTTGCCCTTTCTCGCATGCTATGATGCTGTAATACTTACTTCTGGACCAGCTTCACCTACAGGCCCAGTGGCACCTGACTGGCCAATAGGTCCTGGGGGACCTTTGTCACCAGGTGGCCCCGTGGGACCTTGCTTTCCTGGAGTACCCTAAAAAAGATGACAAATATCATATTAAAATTTTAATCACAAAACAAAGAAAGCGCTAAAAACTGCTGCCTGCCAAACTACTCATGAATCCAGACTGAAATACCATCTACATTTGTAAATTAAAAGAATCCCTGATATTAAAAGAAAAGGTTCTTACGGAATTTTAATATGTATTTAATATACTTTGTATTTTTAAGAAGTTACTGATAAATCAGTCTGATATAATTATCTGCAATAGGTATGGTGCTTTAGATTACAGAAAAATATAATTCAGCTTGAAATAATTAACATGATTTTTCTGTCTCAACACCAACAAACTTTGTTAGCCTGGAAAAACTTCCGGCCAACTTCAGCTATAAATGGCTTAATGGATCCAGTGGTAATGACAGATCCTCCAAGCCAACCCTTTTACTAATGGTCAATTTCATTGCTTGATCTACTGGATAATTACGCTATCCAACAAATATCAATAAATCCTACATGAAAGCAAAGAGAGCAGTAGTGGCAATTTGGAAGGCTGTAGTTCACAATTTATGAAACAGTGTTGACAGAGTATGTACTCACATTAACAGGTCACGCAAGTGACCTTTGGGTACCTAAATGAGAGTGTGGGGTTGCTTTATTCAGGGATCAAGTTTTAAGTTAAATAGGAACATTTTAGACAGGAGCCTTAATGCTATTACTCACTAACTCTTAATTCATGTTCAGACTTTCCATTATGGCAGAAACAGAAAGGAACTAAACCTTCTACCTCATGCATTTCCATGAGATTAAGTTCTTTACTATTCTCTCTCTCTCCACCCCTGCAACTGGAGTTTTACAGCTTTCTTCTCATGCTAAGGAGCACACTTCAAACCCCACACAGAAATTCCCATTCCAGTGGCACATGGCCTGTTTGCTACTTACTGCAGGCCCTGGCAGCCCAGGCATGCCTCTCTCCCCTCGCTGTCCTGGCATTCCAACAATTCCTCTTTGACCTGTAGTTCCTGCTGGACCAGGGGGGCCATCTGGGCCCTGAAATCCACAGAGGAGAAAGCAATGTCACTGTCATGTCAGCAGCAATAAGCAATGAGAGCAAGCCTGGAGCTGGAGGAGGGACAATCAAGTGACGTACCGGCTGCCCGTCATCCCCTGGGTCACCCTTGTCTCCAGGGCCACCAGGAGGCCCAGTTGGCCCTCGGTCTCCCACACGGCCATGAGAACCAGGATCACCACGAAGACCTGGGGGACCTTCTTTTCCTGGTTCACCAATAGGCCCAGCAGGCCCTGGGGCTCCCTAAAATAAATGAAAACATGTCATTACATTGGACCCTTTTCTGACCAGGACACGAAAATTCTAAGGACAAGTATATAACCACTGCTAGAAAACTCAACTTTGCCAATTCTTTCTAATATCATCAAGCTAAAGTCCATGTCTAAACTTTTCATTTCCATGGAACAAATTAGTATTTCAATAGACCTTTGCTCATTTCTCAAATACTTTTAAGACTTCATGTGTCTATAAAGTTTTCCATAAACTTCACATCTGATAACCTTACAATGACTGCGAGTTGTTTTTTTCATCATAACATTAAAAGGCATATGAAGCACGACACAGTTCTCTGTGTGGAGTTCAATCCTCAACCTGATCCACTGCTAGTATTTTTTTATAGTGTTTCTGAGAATGTTTGAGCAGAAGAGATTTTGTTTTTGTGGGTTTGTTTTTATTTTAATGGAACTTATGAGTAACTCCACCAATGAGAGAGCCCAGTAGAGCCTCTTTCTTGTCCAAAAACTGTCCTAATTTCAGTCACCACTAAAAGGATAAAAAAGTAAAATATAGAGGAAAATATAAGTTGGGTTTTTTATTCCTCTAAGCAAATAAGTCATTGGAGCAATTTGAAGGCCCACTTAACCCAGTGGAAAGCCTTGCACCAATATCAGGCATTAGACCAAGCTGAAGACTAATGAGCTTTACTTAATGATGCAAACAGTCTCAAAAGTCAGTGCTGATGAACTGTTTTCTTCAATAGAATCAGGCCATAAACACTGCTTCACTTTTCTTGCTTTATTCAACCTTCAGATTCTTGGTGACCATTTTATAAAATATATCTACTAGGAAAATGATAATTAACTTACAGTAGGTCCTGGAGGCCCAACTCTTCCAGCAGATCCTGGGAATCCGGTAGCACCCTAAAAAAAAAAAAAAACACCTTTTTAATGCCATCTTTATCAAATGAAACACAGCACTAATTACCTCAAATGTTCTTGGCTGAATTAGTGAGCAAATTATATTTACATACTGAAAAATCAAGCTGAGATACGGAATAGTACACACATTACATAAAATTTCGGTATTAGATTTTCAGCAGTCAGGTCTCAACACACAATATGTACTTACAGGTGGACCCTGAGTTCCTCTACCACCTTTCAGACCAGGAACACCTGGAGGGCCCTACAAGGAAAGGAGAAAGAGGGGGATGATAGTGAACACCCAGAACTTTTTTAATGAACAAGATCAGCCTATGTCACTGGTTCTGTGATTATTTTATTCATACTTACTGGGGGACCATGAGACCCAGCAAGACCCTGTGGTCCTGGAGATCCAGCATCTCCTTTCTGTCCAGGTTCTCCAGGTTCACCTTTCACACCAGGCTGACCATCAGGGCCCTATAAGAAATAATATTTAGAAGAAACATCAGGGCAGGCAACACCAAATATTTCTTAACAAAATAATTCTCCAGAGAATTATTCTAAAGGGTAAAAAACATATATACCAGGGGTACAAATCAGTCCAGAAAACACTGCATTTGTTTAACAATTCAGTATGGTCTTTAGAAGATCACACATAACAATTTCTAAACATTCTGTGAAACCAGTATTTCCATTTTAAATATTTTACTTATCAAGCTCACATTTTTCTTCTCTATAGATTTTCTATTTTCCTCAGCAGCTACAAAACAAACATTGTCTTTTCTAGGTTTTTTTTCCCCACCAAGGGAAGCAGGTGCAAGACTGTGAAAGGGATCCTGAAACAGGATATTTAGGCTGTGGGAAAGCTTATTCCAGTGCATCTGGTCCATCACCTCATTCCAGACTTCACTATTCATGGTGCAAATCTTTGCTACCTTCAGTAGATACTTTTTAACTTCCCTCATTTTAATCTCAAAGGAACAACATAACATACTAATGAAAATATGAAATCTTGTGAGCAATTACATAATCTTAAAAAGAAAACCACTTTTCAACTGTCTAGGGTGCTTATTGGCCCTTTCCTTCACTTGATATACTGATGGGAGAAAGAAACAGCTATTTTTGCAGCAAAAATGTGACTCCCGATCCAGAACACAGCAATTATTCATAATGAAGGAAATTAAGTGTGTCAAAGCATGAGTACAGGAAACTCATTAGTGTTCCAAAACACATACCGGGGGTCCAGCAAAACCAACAGCGCCAGTTGGGCCATTTTCTCCTCGGGAACCCTGGTCAGACAAATTGAAATAACTTTGTTTAACAACCATCTTTCTACAGACAGTATCAGTTACAGTTCAATATATCAGAAGAGATGTTAACTATTTACCCTCGTGCCATTATACTTTTGCTCTATTAATCAGAATCAAATGATCTTTCAATCCTAAAATAAAGGATGTAAGCTATGATGTTAAAAGCTGCTATGTGTTCAAGACTGTATTGAGCTTTCAGAATTCAGAGATGGAAGGCAAGCATTAAAACAGCACTAGGAGAAAATCTGGTCACAACACACCCCTTCCAGGGATGGTAAAAGAGCACACACTTCATTCAACCTACCGCTCCAATCACACTGGGGAAAAAACCAGTAGTTCAAAGATGTACCCTTCTATAAGGTCACAACAGGCTTCGACTGAGTTTTCCACACAACATTTGCTTGGAAAAGAAGTAGCTGAAGGCTGCCAACTCCAGCACTCTCTAAAAGGGTGGAAGCTGCTCCAAGTTATACTGGAAATAAGAGTGTTCTGATTTATGACAGGGACATAATCAATTTCAAACAGTATGAAGGATCTAGAAGGGCTGAGCCTCTAATTCCCTAATTGAAGTCAACCCTTAAAATACTCCAAGTCACTAATAGATGGAAGATGACAAGTTACATAACTGGGTGAACTAAGGATTACCTCCATGCTTTGCCCATTAAATATTTGTTTATGTACAGTGTTATCTGCTAGGGCCACGCTTTTTAAAACATTGACACAATTACAAGTGGAAACATAGTTTCAGGAGTGAGGTAAGTGAGGGCAACTCTGTAAAGTTTGCCCTAAAACAAGTATAGGTCACAGGAAGAAAATCTGGTAATACTTTTGCAAGTGCACAGCAACAAGTCAGAACTTCACATTTGGCTACAGAAAAAGGGAAAGAAAAGGGGAAAGAAAAAGGGAAAATATATCAGCAAATAAGAAAAATGCCTGGAGTTTGGATCAGTGTTATGTATTGTTAACTTATCCCAGAAAAAAACAAGGCATGTTTACTCACAGGGTTTCCACGAGAACCAGGAGGACCAACTAGACCTCGAGGACCTGGTTCACCCTTAAAATAAAATGAAAGGATTTTATTTCCCAAGTAACTTACTTGTTTTGTCATTGAAACACTAATAAAGTCTGATAATATTAAGAAACTTCAGTAGGGAATGGAATAAAAACCTGTTTACCTTTTCACCAGTGGGACCTGCTGGACCCATTGGGCCTATTGGACCAGGGAGACCCTTTTGAACAAATTAAGATGAAAAGAAGTTAGAAAAGTGATGCTCAAAAAAGACAGTTTAAAACTTCTCATATATTATCATTCCCTTTTTTCATTCCTTTGAATTCTTCTACATCTCTGGAAATTTCTTTTGTCTTCTTTATCTAAAATTGACTTGCATTTCTCCCAATGACCAAACTCCCCACAAAATATCTGCTTTCCTTCATTCTCTCTCTCTTCTCTAAGTCCATCATCTGCTTTATGCAATATTCATGAATAAGGGCAATGATGCAAAAAAAAAAAAAAGCTTTACTTTGCTCTCTCAAAAAGAAACCAAGTCTTTTTTTCCTACTTGCAAAGAGCTCTCTTTCTCTTATGTTAGTATTCAACTATTTTTATTAATTTTAAAGTATCCATAATTTTTTTCTGAAGATTCATTTGTATCTTACAAACTACTCAAAAATGTCCTTTATCTCTTCATAAGGCAGGCAAATAAGTTGCAAACTCTCCACCCAAACTCACCAACTCCACATAATGATCCTTCAGCTCACCATTATTTCACTTTTTCATTAACTACTGTAAGCCCTAAACATCCCTTACAATAACTAAGAATTGCTCTGTATTTTTGGATAATATTTGATTCAGATAACCAATTCCAGCTCACAGATAATAATTTTATTAGAGCTTCTGTATAGTAGGGTTTCTCAAAAAAATTCTTGCTCTTCAACAATAAATTTAGTTCAGACAGGATCCTTGTATTTTGACTGTACCTCACATTTCCAAATGCTTAGCAGTTAGTACTCCAACTGGTTTGCACAACCCAAGAATCTCAGATATACTCTCAATTCATGTAAAAAGTAACTCAAATAACATCTGGGAAGGAAAAATGGTCAGTGCAGACAAAGAAAACCCAGTGCAACTGGGATAATTGGACAGTTGGTCTGTGCAGCAGAGTGTGTGCAATGTGTCTTGAACACATCTTGAGCAGACTAGAAACCTTATTAATGCAACAGAGACTCAAAACTTTCCAGAAGTGCCAGCAACTTACTGCATATGTGAAGCTTAGTGCATTTACATTAATTTAAACCTGTGAAATTCAGGACAGATTGTGGGCAACTCAATGCAGACAATAAGGAGGCATCTGCCTTAGTCCAAGACTGAGAGCTGGAAGGTTTGCTTTTTGCATATTCATCTCTGCCTGTTCATTTTTTCACATTTTTTACTACAGCCAACTTAGACAAATCCCAAATCAACTGTGAATCCTTCCAACTGAGCTCTTAACTGGCATTATTGATGATACCAAATAGGGCACACAAGCACCCCAAAACGTTGTGCACAGCAGTCTTGAAAAATGTGAAAATTTGGAGGTGGAGGTAATGAGTAAATCCATGACATGCCATGATAGTACACTGCATAGTGTTTATCTCTACCAGCTTAGTACCCTAGCACAGTAAACAAACCCGTGTGTGAAGAGTGGGTCTAAAGAGAGAGACAGATTTACTTACTCTTGCCCCATCGTTGCCAGCTGTACCTTCAGCACCTTTCTCACCTACGCCACCCTATGGAAAACACCCAGAAAGTCCCAGTTATGGCACTGAATGCTGACTAGGTCATACCCTGGAATAACTGCAGTGTTAAGAGACAGGTCATTCGACTCAGGAGGACAGCAATAAACAGACTTACTCTGTCACCCTTAGGGCCAGGTGTTCCAGCAATCCCTCTCTCTCCAGGCATGCCCTGAAGGCCCGGTGGGCCTGGATCACCAGGTGTCCCACTAGGGCCTGGGCTTCCCTGGAACAAAAAACAAGTGGTTGCCTATTCATCTGAGAAACATCTTTGTCTCTATGCTGCAGAACATGTTGTGCCTATGTTGAAGTCTCTGGGGTACAGTTTTAAGTAATAATTTTATCTGAAATTTGGACTTTATTCACAACCAAATACTTTTCTTTTCCCACTGTGTTACTCAGGAAGTTCAACTGCAATACCATAGTTCTTCCAAACCTATTAGTATTTAATCAGTGCATACTCGAGATGAAAACAGATAAAAAAAGAAGGTTGGGAATCTTTCTTCCTTGATGTCACATAGGTTTAGTATAGAAACTAGGTACAGGTAGAAGTTGCCAGGAGCAGAGATGCTCATGTCTATTACAGGTCTCACATAAATAGAGGCACTCCCTGCTTGACCTGACTTTGCTGGTCTAATCACATCCATAGCAGGTACATTCATGCAGGCATCAAGCTTTCAGCATTTTCTTTTAATTGCTTAGCCTTGCAAAGTTTCTTTGTGTAAACTGGTATGGCTCTTACAACATTGCTAGAAGGTTTTCTGCACTTCAGAAACTTTGCCCAGTTCTACTGTGAATTCTCAGCATTTAAATATGTTTCAAGTTACTAATGTTGTTATAATTGACATTGTGTGTCCTTCCTTAACAACAGAGATGCCTTTCATGTTTATAATGAAAAAAAATCTCTTTCTTATGATCATATAAATGAGCAGAATTATAGATCACATCACTGCAGCAATGCAAATCTCTACTCAGTTTACCTTCGGGCCATCGGGACCATGGCCTCCAGCCATACCCTTCTCACCCTGGAGTCCTGAGGCACCTGGTTCTCCTCTTTCCCCTGGATTGCCACGTTCTCCCTACAAAATGGAAGATAATAATTTATTTACATGGCAGGGCAGAATCCTGGTTAGAATTTAAAATCCTAAATACACTGTAAGTGCAGTAGAGCCTGTGAAAAAATTCTACAAGAACTGATTAAATTAAAACTAGCTTTATGGTTTTCCTTGTTAGAGGTGGGGAAAATATGTTACTCAGCAAAATAAAAACTTTCATTTCACAGCATAAACCAAATCATTTAATAGCTAGTATTTAACATCACTTCAGGAGCTACAAAATCATTAAAGGTGGTAGATTTTACAGAAACTATCTTAAAACATATCCATATTTACCACCATTTTGTTGATGGGGAAAAAGGTCAAATACTGACTTTAAACTCTTAAAGTCCATATTATGCATCAACTTCCAACCTCAGAGAACTGTCATGAGTATTTAAACTCTGAAAGAAAACACTTACCCTGGGGCCCAATGGACCAACGGCTCCAGGATCTCCAGGCACACCCTAAGGACAAAATTCACATTAGAATGAAATCATTATTCATAACTTTGTAGTTATGGAAATTAGAGACAAACATTTTTATTTACAAAGTACTGTGAATGTAGATGGCCAGCTCTAAATCCTATCTGTCAATAACAAGAGGTGATAGTCCAGTTCACTCCAAGAACACAGATTCTCATAATTATTTTATGCCAGAGCAGTTATTGGACAACTTGCAGACTATATCAATTAAGTATTTTGAAACAGAGTGGGAAATTCAATCAAAAAGAGAAGAAAATATAAAGCTACTTTATAAATTGCATTCTTTTTAATGTTATGTTACATATACATTACCTGGTCACCTGGCTTTCCTCCCTCACCTGGAGGACCTGGTGGCCCAGGCAAGCCCTGAAAAAAGTAAATAAAATGGTCACTAAAGTGATAGAAAGTTATGTAAATCCAGACTTAACTAGGACACCAAGATCATAAATGTTGCAGTACACTCAGTACAAGAGCACACCCTCAGAGATCCCCAAGGGAGAGTTATTAATATAATAACTTTTAATATATTAATTTAATATAATTTAATATATTTTAATTATATTAAATAATTGTTAATATAATTTAATATAATAACAATTAATATTGCACCAAAGTGTTTCCCCCTCTCTGAAATAGATAGCAACCCTTCCTAACATTTGCAAGACATCTCAGCCCTGAAAGTAAAGTTCTCTATAAAGAGATATCAATTTAATTATTACTTCATTATCAAGACAATTATTTTGCTACATATTTGGAACTTTTTTGGAAAATCTTCAAATTAAAACTGATTAACATCAAAGGTTTTCCCAAGGGATACAGAGCTGATAATTAAGCCTTTGCCAGTTTGGTTTAGTGCACAGCTGATATGAAAGTTATGGATCATTAATTATTTTGAACATCCTTGCCTTAGTTCTGAAGTTGAGTTATATTATACATCACTTGATTGAATTTCTCCAATTTAAGTTGATAAAGACATGGGTGTTTATTTTTTAATTTAAAAAAAATAAAAATGTATGCACATACCTGAAACCCTGTAGGACCTGGAGGGCCTTGTTCTCCTCTTTCTCCTGCCAGACCCTATGCAAAAGGAAGTAGTAAGTAAACAGAAGAGGAATACAGGCAAGGTCCACAATTTTTCTTTTCTCTGAATATGCATATTTTCTATTAGGTCTTTATTTATTATACATTTTTACTTATCCCAGGACAAGATGGCCTAGCTAAAAGACGTAATAAGATGTGTATAATTTCTTTAAAATTCTTCCCCTAAGGATTCTCTGGCAACAGTGAAACACTCAGTTCCATTAAAACCAAGAAAGATGGGAAAATTAACTAAGATAATTTTTACTCCCTGCACTATTTTTTATAATGCTTAGTAAAAGGTATTAGACTGCTAATACATGTATATTTTAATACAAAGCTAGCGATTTTTCTAGGACAATTTTTTCTTTAAATGTTCTTGGAATTTTTTGCTTGGGATCAACAACTGGAATGAAGGTTGATAAGAAGAGAAGCCAAAAGAGGAGTGAGTAGATGGAGTGCCAGGCAGGCAGAGGTAAAAGCTGACTTACTGGTGGGCCAACAGGACCAGAAGGGCCAACTTCACCATCTTTACCAGGTGCTCCCTACATTGAAATGACAGGGGAAGGAATCTTGTATAGTGAACACACATAACAGAAAAGCACCATTTTCCATAATCACAGCAAATAACAGCCACACTCACTCTCTGTCCTGGGACTCCTGCATTGCCTGCTTCTCCGGGTTTTCCAGGATCACCCTAAATTGCAGAAATAAAAATGATCAGGTTTAGATATTTTTTCATCCATTAAAATATACAGGAATGGTTCAAGTCAGACAGGGATCGTCATACTCACACTACCACCCTTTGGCCCAGGAAGGCCCATGCTGCCTGGCTGACCTCTGATTCCTATGGAACCTGCTGGACCTGGGCGTCCATCTTCCCCAGGACCACCCTGAAGAGATAAAGCATTTTCCACATTAAATTCTAAATATATTTATTCATATGAACTTATTACTCTCAAGAAAATATTTGTATATATAGAGAAAATTACATTAGCCTGGTTTGAGGCTTCACTTATCAGTCAAAATGCCTTTAGAGCAGATATAGCAATAGCCATACTTCCAGATTTAACCAAATGTTATGCATTTAGAAGTGCATCATGACAAATCATTTATTGTGTCCTTCAAGTGACAACTAGAAAAATATTTAGTTCAAACATTTAACAGTTATGCAGCAGCTCTTAAGCAAGAGACACTGCTACACAGACAAAACTAAAGAAATGTTATTGGTACTAATTTTGAAGTTAGGAATGTAAAATGAACTTTCAAAAGAGAAGATGAGCCTTAACAAATAAAGAAAACTCATGTTAATAAAAGCAATTTCAGTCAGATGGGACCTTTGAATTACTGTGACATTAACTGAAAAGACTAGCTTTTGTCACTTACCAAGGGGCCAAGTTTTCCTTCAGGGCCTTGAACACCTGGATTTCCTGTCAAACCCTAAAAACATGAATAGTATTGGTGTTAGGGCTAGGTCTATAATTCTGAAACAAGAAAGAAATATAAATAAATCCCAAAGAAATGCTCAGTTACTATGACAGCACAGAGTTCTCTATGTCGAAGGTCTTCATACTTTACTTTACAGCTTCATCCCTCACTATCTTACATCTTCCTTCTTATTCTCTCTTTTCTTGCTTTACATCTTTAGAGCTTCTCATAGGCCTTACTTCTGCCATGATCTACATCACATTTTACTCCTCCCTTTATTCCTTTCTCTGATATTTTGAATTGTCCTCCAATCATTTTCCTGAAAAAAATCTCTAGGTGATATGTACCACTCAACTGTCTGTGTTCTCAGTCACCAATTTAATCAAGGTTGCCCTTCAATCCATGTTACTTGTGGTAATTGTGCTCTACAAAAACACTTCTTTCACTTGCATCAGCTGTTCTCAATCAGGGCTATTTCTCCTTTTTCTAAGACAAAACCTGTGCTTCCCAACATCAGCAGGAAACAAAGACAGGTCTTTTGGCCTTTAGCCCCACTGAAACCAGTCTGTCCATGTATAACAGCTTCTGAATTCCTAAACATTCACTGCTGCCTTTCAAAAAGGAAAGGTAGCACGGTTTATAGGGTACTGCTATCAGTCCCTTACCCTTGCACCTGGAAGGCCAGGCTCACCAGGACGTCCAGGATCTCCCTGACCTCCTTTAGGTCCAGAAGATCCCGCTGGACCACGCTCTCCTTGGGCTCCCTAGAAAGACACCAGTGAGCTACTAGTCAATAGCTAGAACAGTGACAGAAGGAGAAGGTTAAATAAAAACTTTATCTTCTATTAAGGACCTATTTCTGCAAATAAGTTTACAAATCATTAATTCATTTACTGTTATTGGTTTCCTAATTATTATCTTTTCTCCCCAAAATTATTACTTAAATGTTGTCTCTTCCTTAAAGCAAGTTTATATAAGCATTTTAGAATCCCTGTATTTTTACCAAGCCAGGAACTTACAGAAGTACTAGACAAATGCCTGTGTGAGTCACTTCCCTGGAAGCGTTAGAGCAGTTAGGAAAGCCAGAAAAACCCATCTTTTTTTAAGGGACAAGTCCAGAAAATCACACAAGACACAAAGAATGGGCAATTTTTCACAGAGCCCCCTCCTACATAGCAATACATAAAGCAATATAGGAGTAGAACAGGTGAATCCCTTATCTGTGCACATTTCAAAATGAGGGAGCATTAAGCCAGGGGCAAGCAAGCAAAGCTGAACATCATGGGAACTGAATGTGACTTTTCCCAAAAAAATTTGTCTCAAAACATTCAGACCCCCTTTTGGCATTTGCATATTGGATCTGCCTTTTAGCCCAGAAGCAGACATTTTTAATGGAACACTTTCTTTTTATATATCTGGATATATGAAGATTTAACAAGCTACACAATAAAGATGAACACTAATTTAATTTACCTTTGGTCCAGGCAAGCCATCAGAACCTGGAAAACCACGGTTACCAGGAGCACCCTAGGAAAAGCAGTAGATATAATTATCTTAATTTTTACATAGCTTACTACAAATAAAGGACCAGAATCATGGATTGAAGGTTCAGTTAATTTCCTTACAATTTTCTTACTTAGGTACTTAAACTTGGGGAGGGTTATGGCTTAGAGTGGCAAATATATCAGTGTCTCATTCATGTGTGCTGGACAGCTCTTTCTGTGTGAACAGCCTCATTGAAAGCAAAGATGACCAGTTGTACAGGTGTAAGAAAAAGTCTGCAGAGGAGCTTGTGCTATCTCCATCCTTTCTCCTGCCATACTATCCTGGGCACTGAATCTCCACATAAAAGTATCCAGTGCAGAAAAATAACACACAGTAGTAACTACTGCTAGGAAAGTAAGGTTTGACTACATCCACAGTCAAGCTGTAAGAACATCCAAGGGTAGGTCAAAAGGTTTTTCAGCTTAGCAGTGCATCTCTTAAGTCATACTTTTCCTCTAGATTTCTTACCCTCTCTCCAACAGGACCTGGTGGACCTACTGACCCTGGATCACCTCGAGGACCTCTTTTCCCTTCTTCACCTATGGGGCCAATGGGACCCTGGGGACCTTGCGGGCCCTAGTGAGAATAAAATGGTATTTTAATAAGCATTGTTAAGCTCACCATTTCTCAGGCATATTGAAACAGACTGTCTTCTGGACACTATAAACATTTTTCCAAATAAAGGAGAAAAAAATAGTTAGGTTTTGGATCAGTTAAAAATCACAGCTTTTCAGCATCTGCTTTTCTCCTTTACAATGTTCATAAGCTAATGAACTGTAATTCTGCAGTTGGGCTACACACTGCTTCTTATGATCACCCACAATAGTTTGTATTTGGTTAAGCTGAAAAGGAGTCAAAATTCAGTGAGACTCTAATAGAAATTTTCAAAGGAGAAGACAGTGGTAAAGAAAATATTACTTCTACATTTTTGTCAGTTATTACATGATTATTTAATTGGTGAGAAAGAAAAGCTGAAGATTGGTTGATAAACCAACTCAAACCCTGCAGAGTCAGTTTCGCCCCAAAAGTTACATGGCTATAAAAGCCTCTGTGTTTCCTCTTCATCTTAAAAAGCATAGAGAGACTTACAGGTTCACCTTTGGGTCCTGCTTCTCCCTTGAAACCTGGGACACCAGGGTCTCCCTGAAAATAAACACATGAATAGCTCCAGTAAAGTTACAAGTCTGCATAAACCACTTCATCTTTATGTATTATGCCATGAAACAAACATTTCCTACTTTAGTCACTAACTGTAGGCAGTATGATGCTTACAATGGCTTGTGTTTACCCTTATTATGCTTATTATTATGTTATCAATACAAAAACTTAAAGAAATCTCTTTTCCCAGGTTTATATTACAAACTTCTGTTTCAAAGAAGCAGTGGTATTTAGGTATGCTGATTCACAAGATCCAGTCTTAGCACTCTCCTTGGCATGCTACCAGTGTACTTAAAGGAAGCCCATTGCTAATCCCTGCTTCAGTCCCATGGAGCGACACATGTGCCAGACACTACATTTCCCAAAGAGACAAAGACCCCGTTACCGGCTGGCCTCGAATCCCGGGGGGGCCGGTGCTGCCCTGTGGTCCTGGGGAGCCAGGGGGGCCTGTTAATCCAGGGGGGCCTCCAGTGCCTGGAGAGCCCTACAAATACAAACAGCAAGCACAGTAAGGAAACACAGTCAAAACAAGGAAATAAAAGAAATTCACTTACACAATTTCTTCAAGAAGAAATATGATTACTTACAGTAGGGCCCTTTGCACCAGGGGAGCCATCTGTCCCTTCAGCACCCTAAAGATAAGGTATCAATCGTTAAAAATCATTTTAATGAGATGGGCATCAATCACAAAAGCAGAAGATAGTTATTTTATCCACTTTAAAAGACCAGAAAATTAAGGCTATTAAATAAATGCAGCAACATATGCAAATGGTAAAATGGGCAATAAAGCAGGCAAGTTAATGAGACTTTAATGTTGAAGTTCTTATGTTTAAACTTAAGTTTTAAAGTACTTTTATGATTGTGACTGTATCAAGCTGTGTAACTTTCAGTTTTGCAACTTGAAATAAAATAACAAATAGTTATAATCAATACAATTAGCACCAAAAAAAACCCCAAGGAATGAGACCTCTTTTCCTTGGGAGAAAAGGTAATCTGAATAAAACACAGTTCCATTTGGGGCACTAAAAACCCCCATAAACAGGTGAGCATGCACAAGCTGAGCACTGAGGAACTCAATTCAATGTACTTACAGGAAGACCTTGTGACCCAGCTGGGCCTTGAGGACCTGTTTCACCTCTTTGTCCTTGAGGACCTTCAGGACCTCGAGGACCTGTTGGACCTGCTTCACCCTAGGATTCCACATGAGAAAACAAGTGGAGATTAGTTTGCTCTAAAAAGAAATGCTATAAAGTAACTCAGGATGAATACTGAGCTTATAACAGAAAAACAATTCATGTTTGGAACAGTTTATTATCCTTAAAATACGATTTTGCTTACTTAATTTTGCCTCTGTTATTTCTAGGTGAATGAGAATATTAAAAGTATAGATGGATTTTTTTCTCAATGTATAAAAGACAAGAAAACTCTGCAGAAAAACTGAACTATCCAGGAGTCCAAATAAGATCAAGAACAGACCTGTCTCTCTAAAATCCCACTATGTGCCTGTAATTTTACAAGTTGGTTTTCTTTAACCTTCATTAACAGCAAGGCTTAAGATTTAGATGGTAACACATCTGGGATTGGTTGATTTGGGTTTTTTTTTGCACAGCACAGATGAACTCACTGTTACAGAACTATATTAAATATCAAATCCCTGTGAGATTAGACTGGATGATAAATTCCTCACAGCATCTTCTTTGAATTTTAATTTTATATAGGAAATACGCCTTTTGGAACAGATGGCTGTTAATATCACATCTTCATTGTATAATCTGCTGAGCTTTTATGAGTTCAAAGCAACTATTCCAATTTTACATGATCTGATAATCAAACTTGAAAGTAGCTTCTCCTTTTCAAAAGCTCTAAATGATTCATCATGTGACAGCTTTTTTAAACATTTGCTTAGGTAAAACCATGTTGAGCCATACTAAAACATTTTACATGCACTTCAAGGGCTACCATTTTACTGTACTCTCCTCTTGTCTAGACTGTGCTTTTTCCAAGAAAGGTTGGAGCAGATGATCCTAGAGGTCCCCTTCCAGCCTGCTATTCTATGACTCTGTGATTAACTTGATACTGTTAGTAAGACTTGTTTCCAAACAGTGTCATGAATGTTGCCAGCTTCACAACAACACAAAACATCTGCTGATCTTGGCCACCTGACCAATTGAGAGTTTCTTCTTGTATAACATTTTCTTATCGTATTTCAGGAGTGTAAAGGAGCAGCAGGATGCAGGGCATGGAAAAGAAGTATAAGGAAGCTATATATTGTCCTATCTTTGAAGACACCGGCTCAAGGCTAAGAAGCGAAAATTAAAAATAAAATAAAAATAAAATAAAAGAGCACTTTCTTGAAAAAGCAAGAGAGGGAAGTGCCACAAAGACAGTGCTGCAGCAAATGAAAGTTCTTATTTCACAGCCCAATCCCTCAAAGCCATAAAAAGTAGTAACTGTAATTTGCTCTACTGTGATGAACCACACATCTCTGTACGGGTTTATGTCCCTTACCAGATTGGATCATTTCAAAAAGTGTTCTTGGCCAAAACTAGAAGGTCCTTCCTCCATACTGTCTTCAACTTGCCCTCACAACCTCACTTCTAGCAATGTATCTTGCTATTATTTGAATATTCTTGACAAGATTCCTGAAGCACAGCATGGCAGTCAGCTTATAATCACCCTTTGACACGAGCAAAGGGGAAAGCAAAGTATCTTAACAGTGGTGAATTGCAATTGCTTCATTTGGCTTTGGGTTTTATCTTCTGCCTGAAGGTCTTGACTGATTTCACAGCAGCTCCTGGGGATCTGTACGCACATCAGTGTGAGCTCTGTGTAGTCTAGTACACATTTTTAGTTGTGTGTCGTTAGACATTTTAAAAAGACACTTTCATTTTATTTTTTACCTTCATACCAGGAATACCAGGAAAACCTGGAGATCCAGTTATGCCAAGTGGGCCCTATAAAAGACAGACACACAAAGCTGTAATTCAGCCATTTAGATCACAAAGATTAGCATCTCATCACTCAGTAAATGTGGGTCTAGAATTACATGTAATTTTTAGCCATAAAACATTTTTTATAACAAAACCAAAATAACTATAAACATCAGTTTTTTAAGCAGTACACATACATTTTATGGAATTGTGGTGTAGGTCTTTAACAATGTGTTTTCTGGCTTCAGCAAAGCTACAGCTCTTGATTCAGCTACCAGTGCCTGAATTGCAATGTAGACAATTCGCAATGAACAATTATGGGAATTAAGATTCCTAAATTCACAGGGAAATTAATTTTCAAGTTGTAAAACACAGATCTTGTATCAAAATTTTAGGGCTAGACAGACAAAGATATTTCCATTTCCATAATGTCTCTTGTCCTGAGCAAGACATTCAAGAGAATTTTCCACTGTATTCTAAAGTCTTGGGATTGCGGCACTCAGTGGTTATTAATACTCACTGCAACACTGTTCCCAGATAATTCCTCTTTATCTTTTCCTCATTTTCTGTCTTTTTGTAAAATATGATTCATGCTGAGAAAAAATGTTCGATGTAATAAGCTCTCCTGACAAACTTAATCAGAACAATCTGTCCCACCAAGCATTAATTACAGACAACATTTCTGCTGTGACCTTGCACTGGATTTCTACAGAACTGATGCAACAGCTCACCAAATATATTTTTGAAAACCTATGTCCCAGTTTACTGGATCACAGATAATGTCTGCCAAATCTCTCTCTTGTTGCAGGAAGACTTCCAGGATTAGGCTGTACCACTGCACTGACCCAATTAACAGCACATTTCATTAACACTTTTTCCAGTGAGAAACATGTGAATTAAGGACGAGTATCTCCCTTGTGACACTTCATGGGATTTTCTAAACAACTTATCATGTTCAGTGAAGCTGACCTCGCATTTTATGCCCAAGAAAAATTACAAGTTTAATGCAAAACCTCATAGCTTGCCACCTAGCTTCTTTTAACTTTATAATTTGTTTTAATATTTTGTTTGTTTGAAAGTTTCTTCTAACAACTTACCTTTCATTCATGTTATGCTAAATAATTTCGTTTTGTAGCTTTTAGGCACTTAAATTCATTTTTTGAGCTTCTATTACAGTTAATTTTTTCTTAATGAAGTGTTTAATAAAACAGTCTGTTTATTAAGATGACACAGGTAAATTAATTTTTCTCACAACCTTGTCTCAAATAAATAAAGAGTATGCACAGAATTAAATTCTAACTGCAGGCAGGCATGGTTGAGGGTTTTGAGGGGTTTTTTTTGGTGCAGTGCTTTTGGGGTGTTTGGTTGTTGGGTTTTGTGTTTTGTTTCTGTTTTCTTCTAAGCTGACCATCACAAAATGATAAAGGCTGACTACATCAATGGGTAGGAGCTGTTACCCATATCGTACAAGTGACACTTCCAAAAAAATCAAACCTAAATACCACATTTTTGAAGTAGAAATTGGCCTTGCACAAATAGTACAAAACCATCACCTGCTTCCACATGCAAAAGCAACCAAAAATTAACTGTATGTGTGGGAATAATCCGTGACTCTTGTGAATTCTCACAAATGTATTTTGCAAATGCAGTGTGAGATAGAACTGTAAGATCATAACCAACATCCTGTGCTACTCTGAGTGTAAACAGCCATGTCTTCCTCTGCAGCCCTGCTGCCATGGTGGGAGAACTTCAGCAGCCATGCAAGCCAGGCTCTCTCGGCTTGGCAGACATTCAGACACAGGCATCTGTCCTTCAGTTCAAAAAGTGACTGTTCTTAATTAAAAGGCCCTTTTACACATTTGGTAACGGAATAATTGCAAGGAGCAAGTTGTGCTATTAGTGAGTGCCTTTTTTCGTGCTGACAACAAGCCTCATTTGCCATCTTTGCATGTGAAGGAGGCTAGCATGCAATTATGAACTGCTTTAGATTGCAGTGCATGCACTTGAGACACTTCCTTCCCTGCTGTATAAACTCCATAAGAGCAGCAGAGCATCACCTCCCCAGGAGATGCTATGGCTGACCCCTGCAAATTAAAACCTTTAGATGAAGTAAATTACAGAGGACAATTTTGCAGAGGACAGCACTGAAAGTAAAATGAATAGAAATAGGAATCATTCCCAGATAATTAATTCCAGATGCACTTAAATGATATCAGCAACTGCCAACTTTTTTTTTTTTTCTGGTAGTGAGAAAAGGCAAGTGGAAATATAGAGTGGGAAAGTGGGTGATTGAGAACCAATCACTTACCATTGGGCCTGGCTTCCCAGGCATACCATGCTGGCCACGTCCACCCTAGACACAAAAATAGAAAATACAGAGTATTTGTGAGAATTCTACCTATTTTTTTTTAATTATTTGTTGACAGCATTTGTGATAAAACTATATATACTGAAGTGATTGAAGAAATGCTGGATTGCACATTCCTCCAAACACTGCCATGGAAAACTTCTGGAAGAAATTATGCTCCCATTTGAGTTAATGGATTTCTGTATTTTCAGAAACGACAATATTTTGACAGTGCCATTGTATGGGGCACATGACACAAATGGATCATATAAAACTCATGAGGAGAAATGCCAGATAAACAATATTTGACACTGGATGTAAAAGCAGCAGGATAAAAGTTCTAACTCAAATATAATCTCACATCAAGGATAATCCCCCTTTTTGCTGAAAATCAAAATATTTTTAAGAAGACAACCTTATCATCTGGAATTAAATTTTTAGAGTTCATCTAAATTAAGATCAAAATTGAAAGACTTCATCTAAACATTTATTTTAAACCTTTTTCCAGACAAAATTGAAACGTATTATTTCCTGTTCAGCATTTTTTGCTGAAAAGAACCTCTCACAAGAAATCTCACAGAAACATAGAAGACATATTTATATCCCAGAAAATCATGCTGCGGTGGTATTTGGACTCATGAGCAGCTCTGCTATGAGAATCTACCATATAGTTACCACTCTCATTTTAAAACTGTTTTTAACTTCTCAAATATATAGTAAAGATCTCATGCAACAAAACTGCTCAGCCTCAACCTTTTCTAAGGTATGGCAGAACTCACAAGTGACAAGCAAGTCACATGAACAAACACTTTCATGCTCAGGGATTTAAATTTAAGTGAACAAGAGCAGTAGTACAAGAGAGAAGGAATATTCTACTTACAGGAGCACCTTGTGGTCCAATTCGTCCTCTTTCTCCTGGCATCCCCCTAGGTCCCTTGAAGAAAGAACAAAAAGTGCATTATTTAGGAGGTCATCACGTCAGAATAATAAAAAGGGTTGTTTTTTTTCACTCCTGCAGGAATAACTAATCTTGTCCTATAGCAGAAAAGAAGTAGCAACTCATAAAAATCCCTACAGCCTCATAGGCTTGCCCAGTAGAAATTTAATAAACTGTAATTTCTGTTTTTCCATTCCAACAGTATTTCCAGTGTTAAACACATTAGAATAAATTCTGTATTTACTCACCAGTGACAATAATGCAACTTCTTTCACTAAATCTCATTCCAAATTAGATTCTGCTTCAGGGATACTACATTGTACACACAACATAGTGCTTCACAGAGATGCCATTATCTGATATTAGAAAGAGGCTTTACTTCCAGAAGCACTGCTGAGAGTCAATTTTTGTCATGTAACACTACTCAGGCATATTCAGTTGTCCAAAACTACACGTGAATGAAAATTATTCTAAAAAAAAGTTTTTCCATTTCACTTCCAGGTCATGCATACTTATCCTCACTGTAACCTCCAAAATCCTCTGTCCATGGTTTTCTTAGCTAGTTTATCCCTGATCTAAATTACTCCAGTTCTACCTCAGAGCAACCCAAGCCAGTTTTTCTCATGTTGAATTCACTCCATATGAGGCATCAATGTGTAAAAAAGAAAAAGCTATCCCCCCCACACTTACATGAGTTGGGAAACCATCACCACACCTACAGCCAAATCTCTGCTGAGCCTTCTGATTTAACATTATTACCTATGAGTGTGAATGCAGGGGAAGAACAGCTTACAGTGGACCAAATTCACTGTCAGAGTAATAAAAAACGAAGCCATCATGAAGGGAAAGTTCAGCTCCATGAGCTCAAATACAGATATCAAACCCCTGAAATTCCCACTAGCAATTGTATTTACAATCAGTTCTGCAATACCCAATGCATGCGACACTCACTAGGGGACCTGTTGGACCCATGGCTCCAGTTGGTCCAGACTCTCCCTAGAAAAGGAAATGAAATTACAGAATTAGAGAAATGGGTGAAAAGAAAATTGAGTCACATTTTACCCCCATCCTCTGTGCTTATGTTGGACCTCAGGAGCAGATTTGCACGCATACTTGTGTGCATCACACATGGCACTGTTCCCCACACTGATAGAAACATCATGTTTATGTATTCTCAGTGTTTGTGTTCTCTGCCAAGACTGCTGCTGTTGTTGCCTCCACAGAAAGTGGTAGGCAATCTTGGGAAAGAAATCTTTACTTACACAAACTCTCTTTAAGTACTAATCTCACATTTAAATTTAGATTTTGGAAAATTCACTTCATTTACTATGTTTTTAATCTAAAGGAATAGTTCTCTCCCACATTCAATTATCACTTGTGCCAGGCCAAAAATATTTCAGCATCAGCAGTTATGAAAGTGGAAAATCCTGAAACAAGTGTACTATGCTCTTTTAAAACATCTTTTAACACCTATCTTGAAAGAACTCACTCCAGATGACTATCCTGTGTTACCACTGCTTTGATCTGAAGTGGTAAGAGTGGTTCAATGCCAATGGGGATCAAAAATTCTAAGAGAATAAACTAATAATTTAGTTTATATTAGTATATATAATAAGCCAGTTTGCTTAAAATATATCCCCTTCTCCTCTCGACATGCCTGTTTCTTTTAAGCCAATCTATCATAATTTGAAAGAGAAGAGTCAGGTTTTAGTTATGCATTGCTTTATTTGATTATATTAAAAAATGTTCAACTTGGTCACATAGAGGTAACAAGAACCATGAATGTCCAAGTGCAAAATGTGCATGGGCCCTTTGTTAACAGACTCTGCTGTCTTCAGTTCGTGTGTCACAAATGGAGCACTCGGCTCACCCAGTGATCCCTTACTATTGAATTCTGTCCCCCATATAAAGGTCAGAGAGGGTACAAAGATGTGTTCAAAAGATTTCCTGCCTTACAGGATTTTGGTATTACACAAAACATGCTTAATCATTTAGTTGCTTGGGCCATAAAAATACCTTTGCTCCAGCTGCTCCAATTTCACCTTTTGGACCATCAAGTCCTTTCAATCCCTGTAAGTTATGAAAATACAAAGGAATTGTATTCATATATGTACACACAAAGAGCACTCCTACTATTATTGTAAAGTAACTTGATATTAAAGTACTAAGAATGGATCTAAGGTGGTAAGAGTAAGAAAAGAAAAGAAAAAGAAACACAAAAATCCCAGATGGAATGAAGTTTTTAAACATTTCCTAAATGGAAACCATTTGTACAAGGTACTTTTCCTTGGATTTGGTTTCCTTTTTCAAACAAGAAAGTTTTTTTAAAAAATCCTGAAACAACAAGGAGGAGGCACTGAGCCATAGGAAACCAATTTATTCCTCCCTGAAGTAAAATTCTGGCCAGAAAACTTGGTAATTTGTAATCACTCCATGTTGCAAACATATCCACCTCTCAAGTTCCCCACCCTAATGCAAGACTTGCCAACAAAGTGAGAGAACTGTCAGGTTTGCGCCTCCTGAAGCTTGGCAGGGCTCATGCAAGCTCCTTCCAGATTCCCAGAACATTTGAAAATAGAGTGAAGAAAGTACTGGAGCATGTAATACAGAGGTCAGCTTAAAGGGGAATAGCACTGATTTTCTGCAAGGCCCTCTTTCTCTCAATGCCAGTAATTCTGCTACAGCTGCCTTGTCTGTAGTGTAGGCAAATTCTGCAGATACAAAAAAAAAATCTTCATTCTGAAACTGCCAGGAAATATCATCTCTATCAGAGGGAAAACCTTGTCTCTTACCCGGTGACCCTTGAGACCTGGCAGACCAGGAGCACCAGGAAAGCCTCGAGGGCCCTAGGAAGGAAGAGAAAAAAACAAATACAATCCTGATTCTGCAGATAAAGCCAGCAATAATGGTACTAACAGGCATGAGGGCAGCAGAAATACTAATATTGTTAACACTCCTTCACCTTCATCATAGTGAGGAACAGCATTTGAGCAGCTCACAGATGATACAGCCTTGAAGTTATTCTCAGCATTATACATATTTTCATTGTCATTAAAAGCTTTATCATTTATATTGTTGTGTGATCAACCTTCAAATTTCAACAAAAGTAATGAAGTGGCAGGCCAAGTTTTGACAGTTAATATGGACAAACATTAATTAAGCTAAGATCAAAATTCAGAGCAATCACTTAAAATTAAACTCAGACCTGCAAACTGCCTCGTTCTTTCAGAATATGTCAGTCCAGAAACATGATAAACAACTGCTACCAAAACACATTTAGCAATTCAACCAAAGCTCTCTCGCACTTAGCTTCCTACCAAGTTTCTCTGGAAGGGCTAACAGAAGGGAGGTAAGTGCCTTGTGTCAGAATATTGGTGATATGAATCTAGAACAGAAATCTCAGATAACGACAGTTGTCCTTTCAGCAACAAAGCAAACACTAATCTGGAGCCCAGCAGTAAGGTAAGACAAGGCCTTTAGATACTGAATGGCAGAACTTTGCAATACTGATGAGTCACATCAGGATGAAGCAATAAGGAACCATCATATGATGACATATGATTATTTTGCTAAAATTTATATAATTGTGCTCTTACTGGAGATCCTGGGAATCCAGGCTCACCGGATTGTCCTGGTCTACCAGGTTCACCCTAAGGAGAGAGAAAAATAAAAAGGAACACATTAAAATAGGAGATTTGAAAAACTGACTTTCTGTATCATTCTTCCATTCAAACAAATAAGGACACTCACATCAGTATTATGCATCCTCTCTTTACTGTAATGATGTCAGTGACATAAATCAATTGTATATGTGCCTAGCAAATGAGCATTAGGCACATTAACTCACAAAGGGTTTTTAACCAAGAACTGGGAAAACTGAAGGCTGAGCCCACAATGTATCCCAGTCATCAGGAGATGTGTTTTCAGGGAATTAATGAGGCAACCTTCTATCATCTTCACACAGAGCATCAAATTGCTATTACTTCCCACTGGAACAGCAATTTAAAACTATCTGCATTGTAGCTTGTGACTCTCCTTCTGTTTAAATGTTTTAATATGTGTATAATTTCATTCTAGGACAGTGATTATTTCTGTGTATTAAAACAGGAAAAACAATGAATGGTGAAACCAAACAAGTATATTTTGAAGATGAATCAAAGCCCTCCATAGTCACAGCCAAATATTCCTTTATGTGAGTCAACCAGTTCAAATACACCCAGGACACCAGGATGCAGGAATATGAAAGGCTTCAGGAAAATAGTTTCAGGTCAGAGAGAAGGCAAAGTGCTTCACAAATGCAATTAAAGACACCCAAACAATGGAAATGGGGGAAGTTTTTAGAGCAGGGCCAAGATTTGACCTCCCTGCACTGAGAGTTAACTGTTGCCAAAGATTCTTAAAAACCCTTGTACAGTTTAACAGGAAGGTAGCTGTTACACAATTAATTTCTATACTAAAATGGCATCTGAAGTTTTCTAACTAATTTCCAAGTTATAAATTACAGTTCAGATGGATTTAGTGTGATTCGCAAACAAATATTATACACCTACCAGTAAGGCCTAAGGCTACTATTGAGCAGTATACATATACATTCATATGTATATAAAACATACATTTGACATATATATTTATGCATATATGGATAAAGAAAAAAATCCATTAGGAACATAATAAATTTTTTTAAGAAATTAAATACTAAAATCTTGTCCAGAACCAAATGTATGCTGCCATTAGTGCTCTTCTAACCCAATATGCACTCCCAAAAGAGATGAGATGCCTCCAAGTGACCCCCTGTGATTTATTATTATGTTTGATTTCATGAACGATTACCTCAGCTAAAAACTTATTGACCAAGAAATCGAGATGGTGCTTAGACTTTAGGTATGATGATGACACAAAAGGAAAGAAAGGAGGGGTTGGAAGATGGTTGCCAAGATTCATAGTTGTGATGCTGGATTTAATGAGCACAATTACAAAGGAAAGCAGACAATAGTAGTTAGAACAGGCACATCTGCTGGTTAGTCACTGTCTCACAGATACCAATGTTTGTTTTATTAAAAATAAAACAAGATACAAAGAATAACAAACTTACATCTTCACCAGGTTTGCCTGGAGGTCCCTCTGGTCCACGAGAACCAACTGGCCCCTAAGAAATAAATTTATTTGTTGAGAAG
The DNA here is from genome assembly GCF_049639895.1 of Pseudopodoces humilis. Lineage (NCBI taxonomy): Eukaryota > Metazoa > Chordata > Aves > Passeriformes > Paridae > Pseudopodoces > Pseudopodoces humilis. The sequence continues at coordinate 30,714,883 of NC_142207.1, read as the reverse complement.
TCAGTTTAGCCATCACTTAAATATCTATTTACTCCATTTCTAAGTCTGGTTTTACAAAAACTAATGTAGAAAAAGGAAGATTTTATGCCTAAGCACATTTGCTCAGTTTTGTGGTGCTCTTTCTAACCATCCTGACAATAGAAAATCTGCATTATATTATATGAAAACACAGGATGGATTCTTTAGGGGAAAAACCCCAGAACATTAAAAATCACAGTTGCTGTTGCTTCAAATCTCTGGCTCTTGCTTGTACTTTTGAACCATTTTGCTGCCTCAAAAAAAAAATATTCTCATCATCCTTTGTGTAAATTACACTATCAGGTATGGTTTTAACAGTGCCTAGCCATCCTCAGGCCTGTGCTGGAAAAGTGAGAATGTTTCTAATATAATCATTGCTATTCACATTCAAAACAACTCAAATTCACTGGTCCAGGACAACCTGCTTTGAACACCACAACTCTTCACTGAAGTTACTTAATAGTTTCAGCTGAAACAACACAAAAAAGTCTGTTCTGAAATGAAAAAGTACAGCAAATTTGTCATTCTGTTGTAGAAATGTTTGTATTTATTGGTCTTACCATAGGCCCTGGATCCCCAGGTTCACCAGGTGGGCCTGTGGGGCCAGCACCACCCTAAAATTAACCAAAAATTAGTACAGTTACAAATTCCAAAAGCAACTATAAGAATTTAATTTAAAATCCGTGACTAGGAAAATCACAGCCTATGGGAGAGTCTGGATACTAATTCAAAATCAGTTCACATTTCCATATGAGTGAAAGATGGATACTGAAACCCCTCAGGCTGTAGATAAATCCTGTACCATACACAAACCCCACTGGAAACTTTACACCCTGCCAATACCAAAACCAGAACAGTCTCCATTTTCATTGCTGCTCACTCATTAAAAAACATGTTGGGTTAAAACCCTGTTAAAGATCTAATAAACAGTTCTTTTGGAGCCAGTTCCTGTGTATAGAGTCCATCTGGAGCAGAGCCCTTGCTTAAAATCCCTTCTGGATGAAGGTGCATTCAGCCACAAGTCACTGAGGATGTTCACTGCCCCAGAGATCACAAACCCCGCTCACTACGAGCTCTGCCTTCAGCTCTGGCCAATTAAATCCCCTGAGGTGAAACACTCACTTGTTTTCCTTGGAGACCCTGAGGACCTCTTGGACCCACTGGACCCTGTTGAACACACAACTTGTTACACATTGGAAAACAACCTTTCCCAACTAAGATTCACCCTACAGAGAGCAAAATGGCCTGATAGCGACCATTTCTACAGAGCATTTCTACAATCTGAAAGGTTTTTACTCAGAAAACTGGCATTATGAAACACAAATGCATGTTGAATGAAATCTTTGAAGTCCAAAAGCCACAGGAGTGTAATTTCATTAGCAGCTGAAAATATGGACTTGGCTGCTTCATGCAACCTCACAGTCTCCGGAATCACAATAACGGAACTTTCTGCCTAGCTCCATGAAAAAATGTAGTAACAAAGTAAGAGTTGGGGGGAATAGTCCTCGCTTGAAAGGAATGTCATTACTCAGATGAATCTCATAATGGAATCAATGACAAAATAAATTAATCTTCTTGTTCTCAGAAATCATTGTTTTCAGTCATGAGCTGAAAAGCAGTAATGAAAGGACGTGTTTAAAGGTATCCTACAAACCACCAAAAGAGCTTTCCAAATCATTTTGGTTAGTTACACAAAACTCAGATTGTCCCTTAGAAAGTGTCATGGGAATTTTAGGAACAATCTCAAACCTAATTGTAACTTGTAACATGAAATAAACGTTATATTGTTTGAAAGTAATTATCTTGGTTCTGGGAATGCAAAAGTATCTACAAGACAACCATTCACTTTGACAGAATTTCAAGACTTAATATTTTTTTACTAATTTTTACAAAGCAAATGTGGAAGAGTTAGCGATTTAAAAAAAAAAGGTAATGAACATTAGAAACAAAACAGTCTTTCAGCTGTCAGTTACCCAGCTTACAAGAGAAGGAAAAACAGAATGTCACATGACATGATCAATCAATCCATAGAGAGCAAGTGAGTGCCAACTGACTTCAGCAGACATTGTGTAAGGCCACAGATATATTAACATTAAATTTAATCATATTTGAGAATAATAAGAGAAGAGGGGGTACAAAAGATGCAACACCTTGAAAAAAAACTGTGTGAAAGGATTAAGTGAAACAATGAAAAGAACAAAGTAGGACAGACTTGTAGAAGAAATCATTTTATGTTCAGAAAGCAAATTCACTGAAGAAAGACATTCATCAAAAAGTTCTCTGAAGAAATCACTGCAAAAGTTAGTCCTAAGGAAAAGTATCAAATTACCTTTAGAACCTTTCATATGGTATTGGAACTGATTTTGAAGGCTACTAGTGGAGACATGGATAAGATTCAGGTGGGCAAACTCATGGACAGTACAATCACTAAAGGATGATTTTCTTCAGATTGGATGTTAAAAATATCAGCAAAGATAGTAACAGTATTTTCAAGATATCAAATGTGAAGAGAGGTATTATTAAGAAACAACCCCAGGAGTTCCAGAAGAGAAAACTTATGTTGGTGAAACAGCTCTCAGAGACACTAGAAAATTTCAATGTTACTATTATGTCCTCAGTGCACTCAAAGAAAAGGGCATATCTAAACAGTGAGGGATGCCAGTAAAAAACTGGACCCACTGGAGAAACAGGAAGTCTGCCTTGAAATAACAAAGTATAGATTTGAGTTAAGAGCTGGTTTTGGAAGTAATTTTTTCAAATTACTACCAAAAATTCCCTGACTTGATGTTACATGTGAAAGGAAGTTACATATTTGTTTATTCTGCTTTGTGTTATACCTGACAACTTCCAGTCACTCTACAGTGACAAAAGAGGAGCTGTTTTTTCCTCCTGTACCTTACTGTTAATAGCTGCTATATTTCAGAAGGAGAGACAGAGGTGGGAAAAGCAGCTGTCATTCAACAGAAAAACACTTTTTTCCCCAGGCAGTGTGCAAAACTCTACTAGAATATCCTGTACATCCAAGTTCTAGAGGCACAGGAAGCTGTAGAGGATGAATTCCCTTTTGGGTTTTTGGGCATGCAAATCCTCTCTTACAGTACAGGGCTAATGTGGTCTTACCACTGCACCAGGCATCAGTCCCATCTGACTACCAAGTCCAGACTTCTCATCCAGTCCTGCCATCTGAGCTGAAAAGGGCTGGAAAAATAAGATGGGTGATTTTAGCTGTGAGTCATTGTGAGGTATTACAAATGGAAACATAGTTAATTTTATGATGACAAATTAAAATTTTTAAGTGTCTTGCCCTTATTCAGCAAAGCTGAAAGCCACTGCTGTTCCTATCAATTCACAGAGACCAATAAGCTAGAGAAGGAAGAAACTCCAGTGCCCTTCTCCTTATGCAAGCAAATAGTTGAAATCAACAGTTTTATTTTGCTTCATTCAGAGCCAGAGCCTCATTGGCAGGCCAGGCCAGAGCTTACAGGAGCTGAGAACATCAAAAGCTCAAACATAGATTCAAATCTCCCAACATTTACAGGTAGTTCCTCAGCGGATTGGTACCCAAACACATTTTCTAAAGGCTGGAGATTGCCTGAGGTCAGAGACAAGAATACAAACAAAAAGTGTTTTCAATTTCCAGCCACACCTTTCTTCCATATTTTCTGTGGAATTCTATGTAGGTTAACGGTGCCTCCATTATGGTGCCTCTGTGATTCTAAGAGATTCCTGTGTGTTGAAGATATTTACTTGGGCTGAGGCTGCTGGATCCAGAACTGTTGGGAAATGTGGTTAAGTCAGGAAATGCTGCCCAAAGTTGCAGGCTATTGGCCTAACATGGATATTGCAAATTTTTGTCACTATAACTATTGTTTTCAGTAGCATCTCAGGAACAATGGAATGAGAAATCAAAACAGGTGTCAAAACAGCAATAAATGTGTAACTGAATACACCTGACAAATTCAAATATGTATTTAATTATCAACCACAATTAGTGGCCAATAGAAGGGGGTGGAGAAAAAAAAGAAGTTTTGCAGAATACCTTATATGTATCTATGGCTGGTTAGCTTTGCTTTCATAAACAATTTCTTACTTAATCTTCTCAGTGTTGGTCTGAATAATTCCAGCAAGAAGTATAATCAACCACATTTTAGTTGCTCTCATTAGTTATTTATAATGCATCTATCTTAATTCTCACTTTTCTGTATTCCTAATTTGGTGCACTCATTTCCTCTGTACTATTGCTCAGACCCCTTGGGTGGTGGAAGTAAAAGAACCCTTGTGGTTGTTCTAGATTAGAGCAGCTTGGCTTTCCTAGATGGTAAAATCTGCTGTGAAAGGCACATCCTTTCCCAGGTTTCTCACACTGAACTTGTCCCTATTTTTGGCAGAATTTGCAGTGCCTCTAGCTGCTGCCCCTCGTGACTGGAAGACAGGATGTGTGGGCACAGCGTTCCATGGTCATGGAACCAAAGGCAAGGTCCCTTTTATATCACGTGGATCTGGTCCAATGCTCCACTTTCAGCTACAGCAAATGTAAAACTTACCCTGCTTATTCCATCTGGTCCTGGGTGAGTGGGATGCCCTGGAGGACCAGGGTCACCAGGCTGGCCAGGAATACCAGGTTCCCCATCAATCCCTTGAGGACCACGAGGACCCTAAAAAGAAAATCAGGAATGCCAGCAATGTGCAAAGGTATCCACTGAAATCACTGTAACTGGCAACCACTTGCCTTTTTGGGATAAATCTGTATTTCTACAGAAAGACCTTCAAACAAACAACATCCCTAAAGCTCTGTTTCCACCTTCAGATCAGAAGCGCTGACTGAAATTAATCATGAATCCAACACCTAAGTAAACTGCAGCAATTTCTATCACAGGTTTCTTTTAGAAACGCAGGCTTCCTATCATTCCATACTAGAGTATACTATTCCTCAAAACCTCTTTGGCTTTGCACACCATATAGAATGAAGTTAATTCACTTCTAAAACATGTACAGTTCAGATAAGTGTAAATATACACAGAGGCTTAGGAAACTCCAGAGTAATGCTGGATTTTTACAGCCTACTTGACATCATGAATGGTTTAGCCAGTTCATACCACTGCTGAATTCTCAACACAGTTATAATGCCAGAAATGTGGGGAAAGTTACCTGGTGTTGAAGTCACCTCTAGCTAGTATTTACAGAATAGGTTAGAAACCATACTGTGGCTCTCATTTTAATGTGGCTCCCACTTTTAATTCCTAAATTGCACTCAACTCATATAAGAACTAAAATTAAATGTGGATGTAGCTAATAAAACATTAGTGGAAGAAAATGAGTAGTAATGGGGCTAATACAGACATGCTTCAATCATAAATACAGACTTTGAAGTGCTTGTTATTACTTTTTTTCATTAGAATAAAATGCTTGACCAAGGCAAGGAAAAGTTTTAGACTGTGTAATGAGATTTTCTGTTTTAAGGATCCTTAAACATAAAATTTTAGAAGCCTGGCTCACTGAGTCATCTTTTCAAACACAATTAACCATCAGACAGACTGTCGGGGTTTCTGTGAGGTGAAGACTGTGTCTGCAACATATTTCAGTGGAATTTATGTCCAAAGTGGTATGGCTTGAACCAGTATGGTTCACAGAAGGTGCTGTGAATAGATGGCACTCTGAACAAATGAGAAAGTCTGTGCATGCTGGATAGAGCAGAAGGTTTTAGCACAAAGCTTCATACTAAAATATATCTATTATGAACACAAGTACACACTGCCAAACTTAGGAGTGCTGACTGTCCCAAGGAGGAAAAGAATGAGATATCTTATTTGTTTGCTCACAAAACAAAAAGAAAACAAGTAAAGCATTAGAGAAAAAAAAAAAACAAAACCACAAAACCACAGCTGCCTATAAAGAATTTAGCAAGTCTCTGTAGGATTGCCAATTTTCAATACCCACATGAGACACCTTACCAAAATCTAATAGAGAAAAAGCCTTTTTTAATTTATTTTTAGAAAAGGATGTACTTTTTAGTCACCAAAACTGAAGTTGCTTCAAGAGCAAAAACAGAACTGCATATCTCAAAACCAAACAAGTCATCAAAATGCATGTTTGTAGGTAGCAAGCGGTATACAACCAGTTTGGTGGGTTTTTAATAAAATATTGATTATAATTTTATTTACTTTACAGTATTTATACATAGAGGAAAAAATCCCTTTCATTTTCTCTCACTGGTGAAAGGTCAGTAAGGTTAAAAAAAAAAAAAAAAAAGAAAAAGAAAAAGGAAAAACATTCTCACAAATGCCACGAGGTGGCACCATTTAAACGCACAATTTTCTCATTCTGGTCCACCGCTGCTGATGGTCAGGAAAAGGTTTTGCTTGTAATAAAATAAAAGGAAAAAGCAGCTCATGGTAGGACACTCCCCAACTTCTACCTACTTAAACTGCTACTGCAAGTAAAACTGAGTGTAAATCCACCTGGAAAGAAAAACATATGAATGGTTCTGAGGATGTCCAAGTTTATTTTCTGTCTTCAAAAGACCATTTGTTAACAACTAAAATGTCCTCATGCTCCAAAACTCCCCCTCCCTAGCTGCATTCTGAACATGCAGCCATGCTACCCCCTAGCTGTCTCTCACTGTTACACTAACAAAGAATCTGGTGTAAAAAATACACTAATATTCCTGAATTCATTTTACATCCAAGGATCCTGCTTTTGTAAAAGGTGGAGATCCACAGCAGGGTTGGGTTCTTTCTGCTCACTAGTCAGGAGGAGTCTGACTTTAAAGAACAACAAAAAACAGTCTGAAGAAATAAACAAACAGCTTGGAAATGTGCTTAGTGCATTAGTAACATCCCCAGTCAGTAATGTATTTAACCAGATTAATTTTACAAAGGCAGTCTGTACATGGCTATCTGCTCCATGAGGGAGGTTTTTTTCCATAATATAAACTGCACATTTCTTTTCCTCAAGTAAAAATAATCCCCTCTGCACTGGCAGTCACTGTGTCTCTGAGAGCAGTGCTCTTGGTCTCAGACCCACACTCTGGCATACACACAGCTCATCAGAACCTCTGATGGAACATTTGCAAAGGAACCGACTGCTTCTCAATCTTTTGTTATTCCTTGAAAGCAGAATAATAACCTGTGTCAAAAAGACTCAAAGCTATTTACAGCCTTTTGGGATTTGAGGTGTTTGTGGCCACCACTCTGTAGAGACACAAGGGATGTATGGCAGAAAACTAGGATTTATTTAGCATCTCAATGACAGTACTGCACATTAGGAAAGCACTTCAGACAGTCTCATTCAGAAAACATAAGTCAAGGTTTCTCTGTGTATCCCAAGACTGCACAACTACTCCCAAAGTTCTGTTAAGCATTTTGATACTCTTTCTTCTCACAAATGTCTTCAGGAGATCTGAAGAGCAGCAGGGGCTTGGCAAGCATCTCAAAGAGACTACAAACTTCCAGCACTGCTTTAACAACATCATTACCATCTACAGACAACAGGCACACACTGGCAACAGGGCAAGGAAGACTGGTTTAGGCCTTTGCCTAACCTCAGTATTGGCTTGCTCTCGCCTGAGGGAAGGGAAAATATCCACACTGAAATTACAAAGATTCAACTCCCAAATCTGCTTTTAGAAGCTTCTGCTCTTTGACCTAGCTTTTTCAACAGGAACATGTCATCTGGGGTATTTTCAAGCACTCCTTTTTGGTCTTTCTGTGGTTCTCCACATGCAGACACCAAAATTCTCCTATGAAGTCTTTATTTCCACTGAGCAATCCTGGTTACATTATTCACCAGCATACCAATAAATGTAGTCAAATGTTAACTCCTGCTAACTTCTGAGCTTTGTCTTTTCTGCAGTGCTCTGAGCCACACAGCTCACACTGCTTCTGCTGTACAGCAGTCACCAGCAAACAGCCATCCAGTTTTATCAAGGGAATGTAATGTTCCAGTTCTGTCCGAGAATGTTGAAAAAGTATGGCTTTGGTGGAATTACTGCTAAACCTCTGTCCATTTCTCAAAATATTCAGGTTTCAATCTACCCAAACAAGGATGAAATAGAAATGTTTTCCTGTTTGTTACCTGATTCCTGGAAAATACGAGGACAGTTTTGGTAATTCTAGAAGACATAGCGACAGTTTAAAGCCATTTAATCTTTTGAGGTTGCTTCAGGTACTTTATTTCTGAGATATTAAATAACTTACAGGTCTTCCCTTTGGTCCTCGTTCTCCTCGTGGACCTTGTGAGCCTGGAGGTCCCTAAAAGAAAGACCAAAAATATTAAGTCTCTTGCAAAGTGACTAATGATTAATAAAGCTCTGAAAATACAAAATCCAATGCTTGTTTGAAAAATAATCTGTGGGTTTTTTTCTACATCACCATGAAGAAAATAGCTATAATCAACAAGTATTCAATATTTCTTCTCAACTGTACATTACCTGATGGGAGTAGAACCATGATGCAGAGATCTACAAAATAGTTTCATCTCTCATGTGCTCCACAGGTTAACTCAGCAAAGGTTTCCTAAATGCTGGACACTCTTCATGCAGAGATGAACAGGTTTGAGACACCCTCCCTGCTAGTCGAGGACTGCCCTGTGCTCAGCCACAGCACGGAGCATCCTGCAGCTCCTCCCGCTCCTGCTTGGGCCCTGCTGGAGAGGCATTCCCCAGCATCCACCTGGCACTAATAGCCTCAGATGTCCATGTGCTACAAGCACACATCCACTCACTCTGGGCATGGGCTGACCTGGCACTGGTAGAAACATCCCATCGTCTTCTCACCTCCTCAAAACCATTATGGCTCTGCAGATAATACCCACTGAGGCACGGAAGAATCCTCCTTCACATCACCCTCACAACACAAACCAGACATGGCACAAAGTGGCAGATGCCTCAAGAGAGGTCAAAAAGTACTCACGGCTGGTCCCGGGCGGCCTCGTATGCCTGAAACCTAGAGCAGGGAATATAAATTAGTCACCACGTGTCATGGGTGCATTTGTCATCACTGCCCTACAGAAAATCAGTTACTGAGAAACAAATAAATAGCAAGGCAGGACAATAAAGTATCAAGCAAGTAAAAAGGCTTTTTGGGGGTAGGGGAAAAGAAGTAGTAAATATAATTTCCACTGGTTATGTTTTTCCAGTTTGGAGTCTTTTTATTAGCAATGTGAGCAAAATCTTAGAAGTACCACTGCTCCTCTAAAAAAAGATTTAATAAATAAGTGAATTACAATAATTTAGGCTCAACTTATTCATTATTTAAATCTGTTTCTCTTCACATTAGAAAGGAATAAATTGATATAGATAATGAAATTTTATTTCACCCCTTTTTAGATACTAGTTTACCATTGTACACTTGTACATCTACAAAAATCTAACCATAAAAATAAAGATTTTGATGGAAGAACTAACAGGAATTTCTGATGTTACAAATGTGAAGCAGCATACTTAATTCCACTCCTTTCATTCCTAGGCTGTATGGTTTTGTTATATTTACTTCATTGCTGCAATTCTACTTTAAAGCATTAATATCTGCACTTCTACGATGTGCTGATGGATGAAGAAAATATTGACTTACAGGTGGCACTATTCCAGGTTCTCCTTTTTGTCCCTGTAGGAAAAAGATACCAAAACATCAGATGCCAGAAAAGAAGTGAAAGTACAGTTCACAGTACCAGTTTCACCAATACCATCCCTGTGAGTAAGGCTTCTTTAAAAATACAACAAGACTAAATTAAAGTAACTGTGACAAATAATCCATATTATTTTAATGACTGTGGACACTGATTAAATGAAGGCCATAAATTAACATTATCCTCTAGCTGTACAACATACTGTCTGAAAGAAGAATTAAACTAAAAAAATACAAATTTTTTCTGTTAGAGCTGCTAGAAAGTGCTAGAAGATACATTGGAGTTCTGTTGTTGGATTATTTGATTCATGTGAAATACAGAGCCTAGAGCAGTATTTAGATTCCATTTCTTCAAGATACTGAGTTAAAATATGTATCATCAAATGGATATAGAAATCCATCTGCAGCCTAGGGACAGAAGACAATGATATTGCATAGCTTCAGAGTGAAGGACAACAGCAACTGACAATTGACTTCTTTTCTTTAAGCTGAATGTGTTAACAATGATTACATGTTACATCAAATAACTGGGCTGAGATCTATCAGTGTTTTTTTAAGGAAAAAAAGAGGACTTTGCAAAGATAAAAAATTTCCTGCCTTGCTTATCAAGTAATTAATAACAAGGTGGGTACAGTCCATTTATTTCCATAAACTACCTCTGCTTACAGGGCACTCAGTTTTGGTGAGTGCATGTACTTGATCATCTAAAAGTTATTTCAATTATTTCTTGCAGTTGCTTACTATCTTGGAAGCCTATTTATGGGAATGCCTTTTAATTTCTTATGTAAGAACAGGTCTTCCCTTTGTTTAATTGCACACGAAGTGAGAAGAGCTGCCCACAGAACCGTGACTCTGGGCAAGGACACGCGATTCCAGTGCTACCTCCTGCCCACTGGGCAGCTCAGCCTCAGCACAAAAACCAGCTGCAAGCTTTAACAGTTCAGCATCTACTGACAGAATGGTCCCTTCCCTCAGCCTGTGGCACTGCTAGAGGTGATACAACCAAACTACTCCAACTGGAATTCCTTTGATGTAGACAGCAAGGATTTTCAGCCAGGGGATTTTCTATGTTTAGATCAGGATTTCCACCCGCATCCCAGCATTTTTTCATGTGGACTGCAGTCTCCCTAGCCACCAAGAAAGGCCAAGAGAAAGAACTACATATTTTTAACAGAGATCATGTATATCTTTTGTGATACACTTCAAGGAGATGCACGGGAGCCTTTTAACTCCCTTTTAACAATAGTAATACATTACAAAAAGTAAAGGAAATCTTACCTTTCTTCCTCTACCTATGAGAAAGGACAAAAGAAGAAAAGAGTAGAAATTAGTGATTGTACTCTGAGAGACAGAATACAGTAGGAGTTGAGTGAAGGTGCTACAGCTAGAGCCATCCCTGATCCTGGATGCAGAGGGGATGGTGCATTGCCTACAGGGAGCTGGGGGAGTTTTCAGGGACACACATACTCCCTGGTTCAGGTCTGAGGAATCACAACACTGTGCAAAAACATACTTTGATTCTCAGCCTTTTTCCTCATTGTACAGAATAACAAAACAAACTTTGGGAAAGCAGAGCATCTTGTGGGGAATTGTCAGACACTGGCCTAATGACTGACAGGAAGTCAAGGGAAGCTTTATTACTGACTCCAACAATAACTGTTGATGGATCCACAACATATTACAGAGTATTTTTCATTAGACAGAGCTCATAGAGGGATTTTAGACCTTTTCTTTAGGTAGTACCTGTAGTGCAGGTATGCATGGGCATGCATTCAGGGCCATATAGCCATACTCATGCCTACAAAAATCCTGCAGAAAAATATTTTATTAACACTTCAAATAACAGCAAGGAATTTGGGGATGTATCCACACTGCTTTTAAATTTGCTGGGTGTAGCCTACTGGTGTTGGCCCAATGCCTACCAAAATAGAGCAGGATGCACCATCTATTTATTAGTGCTCACCACATCTTGCTGCACTGCTCAATTACACAAGTCCCTACTTTGGTCCTTATCACTACTTTGTTCAGTATTAAGCTGATCAACAGCAATTATATCTCCTGAAGAAATTAATTTTTATACATTGAATGTAGCTCTAATAACACAATATACAGTATTATATAGCTTTAATTGCAAGGTAAAAAAAATTCTTTTAGGAAAATTGAGGGGGTATTCCTTTACCCAAGTCTCTCCAGGAAGAAGAACTGGACTGGAAAAAACATAATCTATAAGGTATATAACAGAAAAGATGCAAATAGGGAGTTTATAATACTTCACTCTTCTTTTATATCTCAAAAAAAAGATCCGTGTTTTCACTTTGGGAAAACATTTTAGATTTACTAGAGGATTGCTGAATTGGGAATTTGAAAGAATGCACTTACTATATACAGTTATGTATTCAATATATATTTATCTTGGTATGTTTATTTTATATATATATATATACTTATCTTTCAGTATCAGATGAACCACAAAAAGAAGCCAGAATACAACCCCCTCAAAATATCAAGACAGATTTCAGATCAGTCTTTTTAGCTGTAAAGGCATTTGGGCTTATATCAGCCTCATAGCCTAAAGCAAACTGTTTTGAGTCAGCTGTGGGGCAGCCCAAGAGGGATGATAACTGCCAAGTATCTACTATTTTCAGACTTAAACTTTCACCATAAAAATAGCATTAGCAACTCCAATATCACAAGGTTTCTAGTTCTTTGGGCTGTCTCTCCTTTCAAACTAGAAAAGGTTCTTACCAATGGTGGGGTCAAAATCCCGTGACGTATGGGGACACACAGGACAGCACTCTCCCGGGGGCACCTGGGGGTTCTCACACTCCAGCATATCTTGACACTGGATTTCATCGCAAAGAATAGCTCCATTGTCACAGACACAGATTTGGCATGGTGAGGGCTTCCAAATATCCCTGTTCAGGTACATCTGTCCATTCTGAGTGCAGGCTATTTCTTCACCATCTTCTCCTGGAACACAGGAGAGAACATACAAGACATTGTCCAACTATGAAATTGAAGGAATGGGACTAGACAAGAAAAGAGCACATCTGGAGATGAGAACTAGCATCACATACACAGAGAAAATTGCACCAGCATAGCTGAAGCTGATGGTAAGGACTTTTAAGATATGTGTCTTTCTTATATTACCGCCTTATTTCTTGATCAGAAAGAAGTAAAATGGTCACCAATTCCCCCACAGTATCAAAGGAACTTTGTCTCCTGAGTCTTTGGATGTCATTCTGCTCAGTGGGGTGTCACCTCTGCCCTGAGGAACTCCTGCCAACTCCCTGCTCTGTGCAAGAGCAGAGCACAGGGCATTGGAGAGGTCAGACCAGGGACACCTCTCTGGAACAGCACATGCTGCCTGCTCCCTGCTGGCTTACACAGCCAGATGGGACAGGGTTCAACAGATAGGGCAGCAGTTAGGAGAAAGAAAAAAGACCATCACATTTACTGGGTGAGGTTTATTTATTGGTGTATGGAAATACCAACACAGAGAATCAAATCTGAACAGGAGAGCCAGCCTGCTGTCCAGAGGCACCAGCAGCACCCACTGCAGTGGTATTTGTAGCAGTGTCACCAGCTGAGCAATAAGTGGCTCCTCACATCATTTATGTTCAGTTTTTATAATCCAGCTGGTCATGGCCCAACATGATTAACCCAGCACACACATGATACTGTCATGGATATATCTTGACTACATACAAAATACCCCTTAGATATTTTAAGCACATATGAAAGACCATCTTTAGTCACTATTTATACAGGACCTGTATGGACTGGCTTTTATGCATGCATCCTTTCTATGTTATTCACACAATTGCACTTACATTTGTCTTATTTTACCCATATATAAGTCTTTGCCCTTGTTTTCTTCCTACTTTGTAGCCAAACATCCTGGATATGTTTGGATTTTTTTTTTTAATCATGAGGTGAGTAAAACTCAGTTATCTTCCCCTAAAATTAAAATATGTCTGAGAAAGAGTACAAAAAATAAGTAGAAGTTTTGCTTGTGTATCCAACATTTCACAGAATGCCCTAGCAGCAAGAAAATATTTTTTTCATTTTGTCCTAATGAATATTTCATCCTCTAAAGGAACAAGCAGCTGTAAAACCAAAGAATCGTCCCCAGGCTGTCCCTAGACCATGTGTCACAACTTGCAAACCAAGAATCCCAGCACCAAGAGAGTGTCTGAGTCACACACAGCAAAGCTGTCACTCACAGTCCAAAAATTATTTTCCTGACCCCCTGAGATTCTGCAGAGAAGACTCATCTTACGTGGGTGGGAGCTCCATCTGATTACAGAAATCCCTGCTATCAAAAATACCTTTGAAACTGGACAATCCAGTTAAAACCACTACTGAAAATTCCCAAACAGGTCTAATTTCTAATTGATACAAGACTGGGAGTAGGGTCAATTATATATACAGGACACATCCTCCTAATCAAAGATCATAACTATTGTTTGTTTAAGCAAACCTGCGACTAGTGTAAAAATTAACAGCTCTAAGCACAAAGACAATTTCATTGTTCTATACATTTCTGTCCTAATTTAAACCAGATGTAAACAGAAAATTACAAAGTAATAAATATGAGCAGATTTGGAATTTCAGCTTTGTGCCTCATCTCAAGCCCAGTTACTCCATGAATGTCAAAGCCTGAAGAAAGGGAACAGATGTGCCATTAACTGTTACCTGCCATCACTAGCATCTTTCTAACAAAAACTCAAATTGAAATTTTCACCAGGTCAGCTCCTCTTCAATCACTTACTCACAGCAACAGACAAAATGACTCAAAGAGGTGCTGCAGAAGCTTGGGAGGAAATGTTTTCAGTGTGAAGTAAAGACATCAACCAAGTGTGCTGTACAGTCCATTTATGACACTGTGAGAATCATTTTCCAAACTGCAGATCGTATTTTGGAAACCATTCTTCTCACTTCTCCCTTGTGAGCATGACATAATGCACTGTCTGACATATTTAGCCTTTTCCCCCCAGATGTCTGGCATATGGTCTATGTCTTCTTTAACGTATCACCCACAGAACTCTTTGTGCTGTTCAAAAGAGCATCAGCTTGCATAAATGAAATTTCTAAGTTACTGAGCCCAAAGTCAGCATTCTGTCATAACTTCAAATAAACCACATAGCAACTGCTTTGGCAAATCAGAGCTGAGCCAGATGGTGACTAGCTTCTGCCTGGGTCCTGCTCAGCGGCTGGGAAAGAGGCAGACAAAGGCAGGGGGGAAAGCACATACCAACTTCTGAAAGCTACTAGGAAGTCTGCTTCCCTATCAGATTGCAGATATAATGGTAATCAAAATAACCAAAACCAAAAACCTACCACCTCTTAATATTTTCAGAAGACACAAAGGTACATCTTTTAATTACATTTGGTGCTCCTAGTTTTTCTTTCTGTTGTGACTGCATTACACTGAAAAAGTAACCTGGAAAGCGCAGCTGTTTCAAAGCCAACTCATTTCACAAGAACATTTTGACATTCTATTCCCAGGCCTGAACTGCAGTCATGTTATCCAGCTACACCCAGAGAGGCAAAGGCAGCAAAGGAAATCATTCTACCATTTCCCCTCTGGCGTGGAAGTTTGCAGGTTTGTTTTAATCAGAGAGACCAAGTTACAAACTCTTTATATATCACATGTTCTTTCTACCTCTAAATTTGTAACATAAGGTGTTGAGTGGCTTGAGAAGCAGCTTTGGAAATTTTTAATGAGGAAAAAGGATCTGCTAGGCCATTAACCAACTCCTTTTTTACCAACAAAAAAGTACAACTCTAGTTGGTATTGGGCCTGAATAAAGAACTGACAGGATTCAAACCCACCAAGTTTCAAAGCAGTCTGCAAATATAAAAGGCAAGGTAGGAGAAATACCCATGAATCATTTAAGAACTCATTTAAACATGAGCTCACACAACAACCAACCTTCAGAAAGAGGATTACTTACTGTGCAAAGTACAGTAAGTAAAATGCAATTTATTTCTGCTATATATTGATGTATTTGACTTAAGTTAGTTTTACTTTGAAGAACTAATTTATCAGCAGTCAAATTTATCATCATTAATTTATCATCAGTTACAACTAATTTACTGGATCCTCAGACACAGAGATTACACATCAGCAGCTTGGAAGTAATGGCACTGACATGCCCAGGCCCAGTTTGATGGTTTGATGTCACCACTGAAGCTGTACTAATTACTGGGAAGGGAGGAAGGGGACAGGGGATCCAACATGTCATCCCAGCCGCTAGACGGCTGTCAATGTCCATCAGTCATCATGAGCAAGTGTCAATGTTCATGCACAGACCAGGTGTGTAAGGCCTCCTCTGCTTTGGGGTGCTTGTGCTGAGCTTGCTTTCATTTCAAGTACATCTCAAGGTTAATTCTCAAGCCAACAGCAGGACAGGGGTTTTAAAAGACAGCATATTAAATAATTTCAATTTTTCACCTCATGATTTTGAAAGCAACACTTAGAAATTTACTGCTGCTTCAGTTGCTGTTTAAAGTTACTTGCTTCACATTATTGTGCTCATATTGCATTCACTGATTCCTGGTTCGCGTCTTGCACGTGGAAAAAGAAAAGTAAGGCTGGGCAAAGTAAGGCAGAACAAATAGAAAGAAAGGCAAAATGACACCACAAAAATGTGCACCATAAAAAGTAGAAGCAGTGAACCACCACTGCCTCAGCTGAGGTGATGGCAGGTATATGAAGGACAGGAATACATCTTTCAATGACCTACTTGAAGAAAATAAATGGCACAAGCACAGCCTGCATATATGAGTGTTTTCTGCAGACATGACAAGGGAAAGAAAAGGATTTGGCATCAAAGCAGCTCCCTTTCATCGCATTTTTACTAGTCCTACCAAATGTGCTAATTAAAAAAGTCTAGAAGCTGACAGACCTACAGTGGTAGAGAACACAGTCTAACAAAAGCAAAAAAGATGATGATTGGTAGTGAAAGCAGTCAGTTTTAGGCTTTCTTCTGCCAGGAGGGGCTTCTTGATGCATAGTGTAACCAAAGCTCAATTCTTTTGCATTGCTTAACATAAAAAGACTGGAACAGAAGGGGTATAGTTATTTAATAAAAAAGGGTTGGAAATAAAACAGCTTGCACAGGGATCTTCTCATCCT
This sequence comes from Pseudopodoces humilis, assembly GCF_049639895.1. Taxonomy (NCBI): domain Eukaryota; kingdom Metazoa; phylum Chordata; class Aves; order Passeriformes; family Paridae; genus Pseudopodoces; species Pseudopodoces humilis. The sequence continues at coordinate 30,698,098 of NC_142207.1, read as the reverse complement.
CTCTTTGTCATCGTCATGCTAGTTTGTGAAAAGCATAGGGAAATATAAGATTACACAGATACAGAGGTTCTAAAGCTTAAAAAGCAAGAAAATGAAAAGCTGAGTTTTGAGATATGAACTACAAAAGTTAACCCTGCTGACTCACAAAGCAGAGGTGCAGAAGCAAATCAAAGTGAAAGATGATATGTGCTAACAACCATTCTGCAGATGTACTCTTGTGCATGCGTACAGACTGCCAAGACACGGACAAGAGGAGCTTGGTGTTAATAATGTTTGACTGTCAGCCTGCTGCAATAATAATGTAGGGCTTGATCCAGATCCCATTAAATCAATGGGACAAACCCTCTCATTTACTCCAGTAAGAATTAGATTGCCTGGTTTGTTTATATTTTGGTAATTTTTTTTAGTGGTAATAAAGTATTAACTCTTATAATAATTATATATATAATTTTTGGTACTAATATATAATATATAGAATTATTGTGACTTGCAAATTATAATGCAAACAACAATTATTCTGAAAATCAGATAGTTTTTCAGGAGTGCTGATAAACATAAAATCTATTTTGCATTTGTTGCACAGAAACAATTCTTGTTAATAATGATTAGAAGAGAGAATTCATATAAGTACAGTTACATACATGAGGATGAACCTGTAATACTTCACTAATGAAAGACTAAACTGATGCACAATTTTGCCCATTTTGTGCACATAAGCATTTAGGAAGAGAATGGAGTTCCAAGTTACTGTCCAATCTCCCTTGTAAAAAAGTGGGTAAGAACAAATCTCTTGCATTATACTTATGGGAATGTACATAGGCACAAAGCTTAAAACACAAACCTGTAGGAAACCAGATTTCATCAGAACTTTTTCTTAGGAAAAGAGGCTGGGGAGGGTTAAGCCATCCTCCAGAGTTTCTGTTTAAAAAAAAATCCTAGGGGGTAATTTGCAAAGTTGACAATTAATAAGCCTTTTTAACAGCATTCTACAGAATAAAATATGTTGAATGCCTTAGAGTAAGTGAGTTTCAATTGAAGAGGTCAACCCTCTAGACAAGAAGCTACAAGCCTTCAGAAGTAGAAAGTTCCAGGGCATTCTCTTAAATGAAGTCAATAATTTCAAAACATGTATTTTCGGCTGGAAAATTACAGGCTCAACTGCTTTTCCAGTGGAGGCCACAGATGCCATTAAGTATGAATAAATACCATGAAGCATCGAGGTGCAAGTCAGCTCCCAGGAAGAGAATTATTTGTTGAAATTACTGTGACCATCCTTAAAGCCATACACTGCATCTGGCCAGCTGCTTCTGGCTGGCACTAAGGGGAAGGAGTTCACTCTCTGAGATTCACTAATCAAGAAAACCCAGCCTCCAAGCCCTAAACAACAGTCCAGAAGCAGAAAGCAACAGCAGAACAATATATACTGGCTTGAGAGAAGAAATAATCTCTCAGGTAAAGGACTCTCTTAGTGTGACCTGGTACCTGGGGTTTGTTTCTTCCAGAAAATTGTGAATAAATAAATAAATAAACAAACAAACAAATCTGTTTTCCACTCAGCATTGTAATTTCAATTTTTACTGAATAGGGGGAAAAGAATAAGAAAAACTATGCTTAGGATACAGCTAAAAACCTCCAAATTAATTGTAAATCAATATCTGAAGTATGCAACTGCTTCTACATTTACTTGGGTGGAATCAATACTACCCTACAATTGGTTTGGTGGCCCTATTTCCTCTTTTTCCCACAGGATCATGAATTTCCATCTACATCAGGGCAAACAGAAGTTTTGCTTGCCTTTGTATGGATAAGTTTCATTTCCAGCACAGAACAATCAAGAATAATGTTTTTATTCCAAGATCCAACACATGCTGAATACAAAGGCAGAATATACTGGGATCCCTTCCAGTAAAAAGGCCTTCTTTCATTGGTCCCACAGCACTATTCAATGTTTATCATACTATTCAATTCCCTAAAAGCAAATCATGGTGTCGTATCTGCATCTTAACCTCACTGGTCCTGAGCACAGAACAACTCAACCCTTGTATACATCCCAGACAAGGCAGGAAACTCTGCAGAAGCAACCTTGCTCAAAGTTTACTCACACTCATCCTTTCCTTTTGATTATCACAGTCTTGGACATGTCCATTTCAAAAGCACACAGTTAAACTAACTCATTAGAGTTATCCCCAGAACAAGGTTAGATGTAAACAAGTTTAACTTTCCTTTTCTCTCTTTTTACTTCAGTTCACAAGTTGGCTGGCTGGACACATTGCTGGGTGCCTGCAGGAGGATAGGGTGAAGGAAAGATTTGAATATGCCAGCAGTGCTTATACAAATACTCTCAGATGACTTCATTCAAGCCTGAAGCATGTATCAGTAAATAAAATTACTTCCAAATTTCCAAGGCTGCACAGAGACTGTTGTGGGGAGGCATTCAGGGCATGCCTGAGAAAACACTATTGCAGATTTCAGCAGTTGGAGCCAATCAGTCAAAAGCTGAAGTCAGTAGCAGGGTCCCTGGTCTCTGCTGGAGCCCACACAGCCACAAATGCTCTGCTTGGACTTTGTCATGCAAGGTAGTTCAAGTCAGTTCAGCTACTGCTGACTCAGTGCAGAAAAAGCCTAAAAAAAGTGCTTATCATGGGCAATTATTATGTTTTATTATGTCAAAAGAGGCTTGGGACAACAGAGATCATTCAGTTTCATAAGCAAAATGCTGGAGCACATTCTTGACTAAGGGATGACATTTTTAAGAGGAATCACTTCATTTACATGAAGACAAGCTGGTCCCAGAGAAACATCAGATTCTTTTGGTGGGAAACTCACAAAAAGAACACACAGCAAACATGTTTCAGGCAGTGGAGGCAGGGCTTGGGCTTGGCACTGCTGAACACACACAAGTTCAGCAATGCAGGCATTGTCTTTAAAATTAAAACAAAACTAAACCTGAAATTAGCACATTTCCTAAAATGTAAGAAGTTGAAACCTTCTGAAAGCAAACATAACCCAACAGTAGAAATTCTGCCCAACTTGCTGTTACTGGAAATTAAAGCAAATGTGATCAAGTCATAATGAACTGCACATATTTCTAAACTTAAGTCTAAAATAGTAAGATTACAGTAAAAATGTAATATTATTCTATGGTCTATTTTGGCTCCCTTTCTGGAATCCATAAATGTTTGATTTTGGTCTTTCCAAAAGCCAGATTTGGACTGCTGTGAATTAGTAAAAATAATGCATTTTGGCTGTGAAGAAAATTCTCTCAGTCACTTCCTGTGTCATTATAAGTGAGACACAATTTTCACTCACAGCCAATTTGGAATCCTGTAGTAAATCTAGGGACAATTCACAAGAAACCATGCTGGCTGTCCAGTCAGTCAGAAACCTATGGCCCAAGGAACAAACCATGCAGGGTAAGGCCTGTTTCAGCCAGGTTCCAAAATAACCATCTCTTGATGTTCCCAGCACTGATCCCTGAGGAATGTCACCACGATCTAGCCACCAGCTGGACTCAGAATTGCCAACCATTACTCTGTGAACTCAACAGTCCCACAAGGTCTTCATTCACCTTGTTATCCACCTGTTCAGTCCCATACTGAATACTTCCCAAATTTGTCTATGGATGCTACGGGAGATGGTGTCAAAAGCGTTGCTGAGCCAAAAGTAAACAGCAGCTTCACTTGTGCACCAAGCCAATCATCTCATAGAAGGCAATGAGATTTAACCAATTCAATGGGAAGGGGAAAATGCATTAAATACACAGCCCCCAGCTCTGTCTGCTCTTCTCTGTACCCATCTATTCCAAATCTTAAAACTTCCACTGCTCCAGTTTAACGTATGCTCTAATACTCAGCGTCTAACTGGTGAAAGAGCAATGCACTGCAAAATAACTGTTTTGCCTTCCATGTTTTGCTGAATTTAGCTCTTTTGAAGTCACAAAAAATGCATATGGATGTCTTTTCTTATTATATCTAAGAGACACACTTGCTGCTGCCCAAACACCCTCATTCTTTGAAGCCATACACATCAAAGTTCAATAGAAACCTATCATTACACATTGCTTTTTCCACAAAGCTATTCTGCATTGCGGTTTGCAAAGTGGACTCCTGTAATCCCCTAAATGCATCCTTGCTGGCTGGTATCACCCTGTTTTTCAACTAAAAATAAAGATTTGTAATTAGCAAGAAAATTCAATTCCACAATCAAAAATCCTTGCATTCCAAGAGGCTCAGCATTTCAAATTGAAGTGAAAACTACCCAGTGTTTGGGTGGAGTAGGAAGGTATTGCTGGAAAGCTGTACTCATAATAAGCTGGTTTTGCTGTACAGCAAAGCCATTCATTTGCTGAAATTCTGGGCCTCTAAGAAATTAAAAAAGAAGAATGGTAAGCAAAAAAACTGCAAAATTTTCAGGAACAAAGCCTCTTGTTTCTTTTCTGACACCATTACCTTTACCACAGTTCAGACAGCTCAGTCAGCAACTTCTGGTTCCAAGTTGACATGGAACAGACTTTGGCAGCCCTCAAGGCACCCTGGCTGCTTTCTGCACAGCATCAGGGAGGAAGGTTCTAAAGGAGCAGCCTAGTTTTCAAGTGTAATCCTGAAGATAATCACACACATGTACATGAGGAAGAGACAGGGATTTAGATGTGTCTCATGCCCAAGACATAGGGATATTCAGACAGAGGAGCAATAAGAAGTTTTCGCCTTCCACCATGTGAAAGGAACAATGTTAGTAAGTAACAAGTGAGTAGGGCTCAGTTTATTTCAATAAAGGTTTAGGGTGAAAAAAGTCCTTAAGACTGAATATAAAAGCAAGACAATTAGCATTGCTCAGGAATTCTTATACAATGTGGATTGTGGGTTTTTTGAGTGTTTTTTTTTGTTGGAAAGCATTTCATTACTGAAATACCAAGGATGGTCGTTTTATTAGCTACATAACTTGAAAACCTTTTCTTTCATTCTCAGGATGTTTGAAATCACCTATATCAGTCAAAAAACCCACTGGGATTTGCTAGTGGGAACCTCACACCAATAAAAGTCTTGTAAAAAAATCCAAGTCAAGCTGCATAAAAATGTTTTCATTAACCTGACCCAATTCCATCTTTTTCAGCATTTCTGAGTCATGAGACATTTTCAAGGTTGCCCCAACTCATCCAGGCTGGCAAGGGAAAACTCAGTTATTTAAGAGCAGCTTCCCCTCTAGCACAGGCTGGTGATTATACAATGCAACAAGGATGACTTCGAGTCGACTCATATTTGCAGACCAATGTACTTTAAATCCCACTGGAAGAAGAACAGAGATAGGTCAGGTGAAGAAACTCCTCACTCCATTTTCAGAATGCTGCATAACTTCATTACATTTAGGAAGGAATTTTAAGCAAAACCCACTTTCTTATTTTGCCTTAATGCAACAGTGGAAAATGGCAACATTAACTTCGTGAGAAAAATGCCATGAAAGAAGAACTGCAGGTATCTTTGCCACCTGAAGACTCTGTGTACTGTATGATGCACTGGAATAAAGTTACACATTTTTATTTTCATTTAATTTTTAACTTGTCTTTGGCATTATCCCAATTCTTGGTCCATGCAAATGTTTAAAAATAGAAAAAAGAAAAGAAAAAAGAAAAAAGAGAAGAAAAACGTCAGCAAAGAAGACATACTATTCACCCTGTCATTTAGATGCATAGCAGTGATAAATGGATACATACCAGCCATTACTTTGCTCTGCTGCAGGATTATGGTTTCTGGGACAGAGGAAATGAAAGGCTTTTCTGCAGGCTCTTCTGCTCCTAATCATTGAATATCATTCCATACTTCAGGGAGGAAGCATTATGAACTTTGTCAGGCAAATAATGCATACTAAAAAGTTTGGAATTAATTAAAATTCCAGTAGGGATGCCTAGTTTAAAACAAACCAGCCGTCATCACCTCCAGCTACTGTTTGCTTTGAACATAATCTACTTAATATTTCCCTTACTTCCTCCTTTCAAAACTACTTCATTATTTTTCAGATCTTTTTAATTTTACCCAACTATTGTTTCTTTGATATGAGCCTTTAAAAGCCCAAGGAGGTAGCATCCAAGTTATAATAACATTTTTTTCCAAAACATAGACTCTGAATACTGACATCTTGTTGCACCACTTAACTCCCAAAGCAGAGCTAGGAGCTGAAATTAGGTTTGTGTAAATGTGTAAATGTGTAAAACACAAAAGATAAAATAAAGTATTTCTAAAAAAGAATGGAAACCTATGTGTGGCTGAGAGAAGCATCCTTGTTTAAGGGATGTAACTCAAACATTAGGCTCAAGATCAATTCTAGGGAAAAATCCAGGGTATGTGGGCACTTCAGCATGACTATACCCCATTGCTGGTATCAAAACTTGGCCTTCACGTCACTCAGTAACCAGTATGAACAATACAGGGAACCCTGACATAAAACTGGACTCTAACATCACCAAACTTTGGGCTCTGAAGTGGAAATCACCAGCTGGAAGCCAGGAATCCTCCACAATACCTTTGACTCAGTTTAACAGTGAAAGTGTCTCAGTTTAGCTATCTCCAAACTAACATGATAATAAGTAAAACAAATAAGTTTTTTTTTCCTTAGAGAAAAGCTTTCAAAGAAAGAAACTGGCACAAACCCAAATGAAAAACAGCTTTTTTTTTTTTTACTTTAGTCTTCAGTGCCATTAAATGATAAACCTTTGGGGACAGAGCCAGTGGCATCAAAAGACACTTATTAATGTCAGTGGGCTTTAATCCCATATAAAGCATTTCTGTATTACATTTAGAGGCACTGAAATTTCATGATGCATCATGTCAACTCCTTATAAACACTTTTCACCATAGTTTGAGGGTTTTTTTCTCTCTAATGCAGTGGATCATTAGAAGTAATTATCTGTGGTAAAAGAAATGTATCTCAAATTGCATCTTTCACACATATGTAAGACTGCAATACAAACAATAAGAAACAGTCCAATCACTTGTTTCAACCTTACAGTTCAGGACTTTCATAAATGAGATAGAGGTCCACTCTAGGGCCCTGTGGGCTCTATTTGAACAGGGAATAATTGCTGGCTTTGCATTAAAACAATGCAATGTGTCTGAAACAGCAGTTTGGCATAAAAACATAATGCAAGTCCATTGACCAAATCTCTGCAGTATTTTTTTAATCACTCAAGAGGGAAGCTCAATGTTTTGTTTGGTTCCGATAAACTCCAGCTTATCACAAGCTCACCAGAGTCAAAGGTCTTATTTTTCCTCAAAAAGTACCCTCATTTCCTATCTTTTTAGGTTCCTACACACTTTCATTTTCTGAACCACAAAACCCTTCCACTTCAACTTTTCCATTCAAGCCCCAAATTCTTTGTTTGAAACCTTTTCCCTAAGGAAAAACCAAATATTTGCTTTACTTCATCTCCTCACACATCTGAGTGTTAGAGCAAGAAGACACTTTAACATTACGATTCCCCATGCAAGAACTGCTCGACAAGACTTTTTAAGTATTGGTAATTCTGTAGCAAGAAGTATTTCACAACACCTTAAATACACAATCGTTTGACTGTTTTTTACTGTGAATTCAGAAATATTAATCCAGTTCAGCAAAATACAGAACATGTTGGAATACACTCTATGTAACAGTAAAGACCAATGCTTGTTATCATCAAAAGACAGAAGTGAGATCATTATCTTGGTCCTTCAAAGCCTGTAAGATATTTATATTCAAGTCCTTTAAGAAGTGACTTTATTGCCTGGGTCACTACTTGCATTTTTGTGTCAAGCAAGACCAGAACATCTCTGCAAATTAATGTATTTTCTTCTACTTGGTACTGCAATTCAATTAATCAGTTAAAGATGTTATAATTCACACTTAACAGAGCTTTTGAACCAAATCTGATCTTTTAGCTCCTTCAGAACTTTACAGTCACCAAGGGTACCACCAAAACTACTAATTTCTCTGGATGAAAAAGGCTGGAAATATGATGTTGCGTTCATAGCTGATTTGAAGAGTCAGCTCTGAGAAATTTGTAGCTGTCACGAGATTGAGCCTTCTCCAGTTAATGCCAGCCAAAGATTTTGACTTTCACTCCCTTGATCAGGAACTGTTTTTCACACAGATACCTACCTATTGGACAATTCCCAAAGGATTAGACATAGCTGGCATCTATCAAAAAAGTGCACCAGAGGTTTGTGACAATTTCCAGAACGCTGTGTCCTATTGGTAGATTTATTCACACTAGTGAAGAAGTGCAATATTGCCAATGCCCCGCCTTACTAACTTCTTCTCCCCTGGTGGTCTGGGCTAATGGCCCCATGCAGCTACTGCAAACAATCTTTTCTGTAAGCAAGACTAAATATGTCATCACTATATTATTTTATATTATCACTAATCCAACCAGATTGGTAAACTTGGAATCAAATTCATTAAAGGGTTCTTATAATCAAACAAATTTTCTCAGAAAATGCACTGCAGCACGAAAGAAGTGACAATTTCAGCCCACTAAAGATGCACACCAGCGCTCAGGACAGAGGACTCTGAGGGAGGAGCGTCCCACAGTGGAGCTACAAGATGCGAGAGAGACACAACTGATCTGCACAAACACCAAGGCAAGATCCGAGTGACGAGCCAGATTGTATCGTACATGCAGTGAGCCCGAGCTCTGTATCTCATCCCAGGCAGAACTGCCTCACCCGTGTGCTGCACCCAGACCTCCCAAACACTCCATCAACAGCCAGCACTCCAAAACAGCTTTTCACCAGCCTGGAAGTACAAAGTAACTCCTGCTTTAAAGAGAGCAGTGAGCAAAAAGTCAACTGCTGACACACCAGTGAACATCTCCTAGGGAGGGAGCTTTCTGTCTGGCTCCTTTCAAAACTTCATGTGAGTTCAGGCTTTCAGTACTGTTGCAACAGTTACTAGATGAATGTAATAAAACAAATTGATACTCGTAGACCACCCACAAGAAGCAGGCCTCCAGCACTGAATTGATAACACCACGTGAATTAATTCTTCTCTACTTCTATTCACAGGGCCTTATTCAATGTTTAAAGTAAAATCCTTCAAGGCCTAGCCTGTGTTCTCCTAACCTCTACCTGTTGTCATGAATCTTATTTTTACACATGATAAAACAATGGACAGAACTGCATCAAGTGAGTAAAAGAGAAAACCAGACAAACTCTCAAAGACTAAATATACAGAATTTGTGTGAAGAGTTAGAGTTGCACTAAGTTGATAAGTTAATGAGGTTAATGGATCAACATCCTCACTGCCAGACTATCCCACTGCTTACCACTGCCCTTCAGCACAGCCAACTGTGCATCAGTTTTTAAACAATAAATTGTAGCAATTTTAAAAGCCACAGACTAAGATACATGTTTAAGTGTGGTCCTCTGTGTTATAGCCCTAAAGAACTACCAAAACAGATGAACTGTGAGAATATAAAAGGAATATGGCTTTTTGCCTCTGGCAATGAAATAAACATGCATAAATCAGTGTCAAAAGGGAAAACCATCCTTCATAAAGTTCATTCTTATCATGTCCATAACTGTACCCCTTTGTATTGAAGAGAGCAAAATATTTTTGTAGTGATAAGTTTGACAAGAAAAGATAATAACCACCTTATTGGAAACAGATGGTTCACACTGCTATGCTATAGATAAAGTTGTGTCAGCATTTTCATAAAAGGCCTCCCTGTTTCCAGCAGTTTCCAGCTGGCAGGCAACATTTCTACCTCAACTAGCAAGATAAAATCACAGGAGTAACCTGGAAAAACTGAGGGGAGAGTAATTCTTGAGCTAGCATTGGAAAAGAAAGAGGGGAGGTGTTTTTGGGGGCAGCCTGGGTGGTGATGGTGTCCCAGCAGATTCCTGACAGAAAGGGGGGGCTGTGTATGGTCGTACCTCAGCTGGCTCCCACGGCTGCTCAGGCACTGCTGCGGTGACCTCACGGACACAGCACCCCAACCCTGGCATCCCTGTCCCGTCCAAGATGCACAAACACTGTGCCATCCATGCACAAAGATCCACATACAATATACATTTTTAAGAACAGTCCTCAACCAAGGATAAGACCTGTTTAGAAACCAAAAATAATACACATAAGACAGCTATTTTGGTTAATCCTAAAAAAAATCCCAGTAAAAATCTCTGTCTAATGGATGAGCCAGCACAGATTTCATTATTGCTGAAACAAACCCCAAGTTAAAAAATTACACTCATATACATTTTGGGAAACATTAATTCAGCTTTGTCCTTCCCAAAAGCATTGACTTCTTTCATCTAGAACTGGTGATTACCTGGGATAATTTAATGTATTTTCACTAACTTAAGCTATTGAAAATCAATGATCTTGAAGACCTATGTGAAAAATAAATATAACGATGTTCCTCTTACTGTGTTCTAGATCCAGCCCAGAATTTCATATTCTAATTAAGATCCCCTTAATTTAACAATTATAAAAATGTTTTTAACCTCATTAAATTTGGATCAGGCTCCTCTTTTACATTTACAATTCACATTGACTCTCTATTCTGCTAGAAACTTTGGGGTATTTGAATTTCCTCCTATATTTGGATCACAAATCCTTTCTTAACAAGGCATTTGCTCACTGCTTGACAAGGGAATTTTTGACAGGGTTTATTTGCAGTTAGTGAGCTGTTTTGGTTTTCTTACTGCTGTAGAAGACAGTGAAAATTAATCATAAGCACTGTCAACATGACAGATTAAATTTGTATCAGATGCCATGAGCTATTGCAGTTACTGTCTTTTATATACAAAAAAAATATACAAAGTGCAACAAAGGTTGCACCCACCTAAAGCTAGATAATATATATTATGTAGATTACATACATAGGGTTTTTACTGGAGAAATTCCCCCAAGAGGCATTGAAGACTGGAGACTGTTGTTTTTTGAGTTTGGCTGGGAGTTTTTTGGAAAGAATTTTGAGTGAATGACAAATTTATCTGAATACTGAGCTCTGTGACATTTCAGCAGGGGTGGAGCCTCCTCTGCAATTCTGAACCTCTAAGTGCAAACATAAGAAATTGATATAAATTTCTGTTTAGGTGCATGGAGAATCTTCCCTGTTGATGTACTGTAGGACAGACAGGGAGAAGCTTACTTTCAAGATAAGCACCCCACACTGTGCACACAAACTGCTATATTACATTGAAATTACTCTGATTTGGTTTTAATATAATACTTACCAATTAGAAATAAAGTAATTTAAAATCATAATAGAGTAATTTGTTTGGTTTCTGATTTTTTTTTTTTTTTCCTACCAGGAACAAATACCAGAAGTCAGTCTGACTTAGTTCTTGAAATATATTATGCCAAAACATAGACTGTTCTGTTCAGTTTTGTAAATTATTCCATCATATTTTAGAAAATACTTACTCAAGAGTGCTGCATCAACAAGGGATGCAAAATATCCTTTCAGTGTACTAGAAGAACAATACGAGTTATATAGTCCCAAGTTCCACATGTTTGGCCATGCCATTTTAACAAACAGAAAGTTATAAATACATTGTGTTTGAAAGCAATCCTCACTCTGAGGCATTCCTTGGATATCAACACTTGAAGAATATAAACAGCCTTGTTGTTTCAGGGCCCCTTATACTCTTGATATGAAGCAGAGCAGTGCAGTTTACACTCCATACAGTCTATAAATCAAATACAACTTGCAAAAGCACATAGTTCACAGGCTGCTTGTTGTACTTCATAGAATCTTGCCAACAAATCAGAGAGGTGACTGCTGAGTGAGATACGGCTGTGGCATTAATAAAGGACTAATCATAAATAAGATAAGTTTACTGTAAAAAATAACTTTGCATAGCTGCTGAGTATCTGGCCATTTAAACAGACTAGAAGTCATAGTATTCCTTAGGTTTGAATACATAACCCAGAAATACCTGTACTTGATAGTTTCTATTCAATCAGCAAAATTTTATGTATTTATCAGCAGATATACAATCTCTAAATATAAAACAAGATATCATTTGATAGTAATGGTTGCAAATGATCAAAGTGAAATTATCACACCATAAAAATACTTCTTAGACACCAGCATTTATTGAGTCTATTGTTTAACCTGTCAAATAAATTGAAAGCTCTGGTTTGGTATAGATCACCTCTGTACACTATCAGGTACATCTGCAGAAACCTCATTCTTCATAATGACTATACAGCATTTGGTAATTACATTTCAAGATCTGATTCAAACAATATTTCAATTTATACTGCTAATCTATTCTTTTCTTAACTATTATGTTAGTAGGCCAGTCACTGCTCATTTTTAAAGAAATAATATTAGACATTCAATTACAGCTCAGCATACTGATTGGATTCGAAACATATTAAATTATTTCTCTCAAAAATAATTTTGATTCTGTATCATTTCTTAGCATTTTTTTTTTATTATCCATAGTGTAATTTATTTGAGACTCGTGCCTCATTGCACTTGGTTTAGCAGCAGTTCCAGGACTCTTACAACTTCAAAAGAAGTTATTTGTACTACAGCTGATCTCTGAGGCCTTTCCATGGACCCAGGTAAATATCACTGAAACCCATCCACTAAATCTCAGTGTAAGAGGCAGTGCAATCTCTCTTGTTTTAATTGGATCCATGATCCCTGTCCACAGTTAGGGAATAACAACATTATAGTCAGCCTTCAAAAAACCCCCAAACAGTCCTAGGACAAGACTTCTAGTCAATATGAATATTGATATAATGTAAAAATTTCAAACTAAGTAACAAAAATCACTGCTGAGCTTTAATGTTGAGGCCCTAAAGAATAATAAAGATTCTGTCCTTTTATGAAATAATTGTGGATACCAGACAATAACCTTCAGTCTGCATCTCTGAGACTCCAAGACTTCCTTTCAACTGGTGGGAACTTTCCCATCTCCACAAATAGGAAAATATTTTAGTTCAATGCCAAAGATGCCACCTCAGATATTGAAAGAGGGAAGCAAATCTTCCTCACTAAATCACAATGGCCCATGAGAATACATGGTCTGGGATCTGAAATCCAGGTAATGGATAATGGGGATGTTAAAAAAAGCCACTCCTGAGCATTTTCATAACTAGTGATTTCTACAAATTTCTTAGCACATTGGGCAGCATGAGATACCCAACCTTGAGCTTTATTTCCAGCGCCTAGCACAGCAGCTCTAAGTGATAAGTTCCATCTCCTGCTGAGTCAATTAGAGAGCAGCAGGAGGGTATTTAAGAACTGTGAAGGAGATTCTGCCTGCCTAGGCAGATGCAGTTTCTCCATGGCCATCTCCAAATGCACCTGCACTCTGCTCGTAAGGTGAGCTCAAGCCTGGGGCAGTTCCAGCACAGATCCCAGAACAAGGCTGGAATGGCACAGGGCCAGCAGGATGCTGAGCCCCAGACTGCAGCAAGCCAGCAACTCCTCTGGGAACTTCCTGGATGCCCACACCAATGCAACAGTTTGGAGAGTCAGCATACTAAGCCTTTTGAAATAACTAGTCTTTAATTACTAAATCAGACTGATTACTTTTTTCCTTACTAGAGATGCTTATTGCCACTTTGGTATGTAAAAGCCTTCATACACGTAAACTGGTTATTTTCACCAAAACTGACATTTTTTAGATTGTCAGCATATGCTCTGCAGGATGCCTTCATCTCAACAGCATGAGTCAATAAAACTGAAACACTGACACCTACTTTCATAAAACACAGGAACCAAAATATTGACCTGTGGCTACAAAGACCCACTGGGAAAGTCAGATCTCATAAAACAGTCCAAAAGCAACTTGACAAGAATGAGAGGTAACTAATGACTTCTTCAACACCAAGCAAAGCATACTGTCCTCTGAAATGGATGCACCGTTGCCCATACTGCAATAACGGACAAGTCCATTTCCAAAACAAACCCTAAAATCTGCCTTAATTATCCTTCAATGATTCATTCTTCATGAAGATCTGTTCTAGAAGCTTTAAAACTGAATCTTCTAACAAAGCATTTCTGAAAAGTAACTAGACTTAAGCTAGTTTAAATTACCATAATTATGTTTAAGGTAGGATTAACTCAATTAACACCTTTGGACTTCTAGTCAATTATTGCAGATGTATTTCGTGGCTCTCAAATCCCAAGTGGTCCAAAAGCCATCTCTACAGCGACTCTTTCATTTTCCTTCACTGGATGACTGATAAACCTCTGATCAATACCTTTAGTAAGGACTTTCACATGAATTTCTATTCTCACAGAAAGCTTGCCAGACTCGAGAGACAAAAGAGCTTCTGTGCCACATTTTATATCTATTTTTATGCCACAGGAGATAAGGTTTCTAGGCTGAAAGTGGTAGCTTCCTGCCAGATCCACCCACTCATACTGTAGCTTCTCATGGTGAACACTTCAAAATACCCAGAGAAGGAACTCTGGTTTAACACTGATCAAAGAACTTTACCTAAAAAATCCATTGATCAAAGCTTTGCAACCTAAAGTTCTAGTACATAATCCATCTTCTGCATGAGCTGTTCACCTTAACACACATGAAAGTTGCCCTCTGCAGGCCATTACTGATGCTCAGTCTTTGATTTTCTCTGTCAAAAAAAAGATAATTCCTTTTAGTGGCATATTGCCAGGAGAGGACAGATAGGAAACTGAACTATTAACACCATTTTTATTCATTTTTCCTTGCTCTCTCTGTAAGTTTAGACTGCTTCAGTTGCCTCCCCATAAAGTGTAATAAATATATCTAGAAAAATTCTACCACCATTACCAAACTATTTAGAGTAAAATTTAAGAAGTTGACTACAGCAAACAACAACTACCGTGTGTGTGTGTGTGTGTAAAAGAGCTTGAAATACCACTTTGAAAAACACTTACCTCAAGACGTAAGCAACTTTTATGTTACAGGAATCCCTCCACAGAAGTTACCCATAATTTAGGGTCAAAAAGGAGTCAGCACCTATCAGCTTTTTTTTTTTTGTGCTGCTAACAGGTGGTGAGGGCTTAAAATTTAAACGCATTCCTTAAATTTCCTCTGTCTACAGCACATAGCATATTTTAAATGGTTTACTCAATTTATTTGCAATCTTCATGTCTGTTGTAAGAATAATGAATACATGCTGGGATATCCAACAACAACAAACCAATCATCACTTGCCAGAACAACTTCAAAGCTCTGAGACATGTAGTGAAAATCAAAACGATGCTGCAGGAATTTATTTTCCAGACTCTTCTACTTAGAGCATACTAGCAGATCTGTCTTTTAAGTGTTCTGTCTCATATGGTGAGGAGAAATACATCCTGCTGCTATTTACTTATCTTCTGGCGCTGGCTGCTAATCACAGCCAGGCTGTGATTCTGGTATTTCATCCCTAGGACCCCAGTCAATCCTACTTCAGGGAACAGGAGACTCGACCCTATTGCAGCCCTTTCCATTGCTGGATGGTCTGGAAACCTGAAACAGCTGAATCAGACACACCCCTGCACTTAACAAGCACACTGTTCAGGATCTATTTTATCTGTTAGGAAATGGCCTCAACTGCTTTTAAAAAGCACTTTCAGACATCTGTCAATAGTGGTAAACAGCATTAAGTAACACAAGATTTCCTCTTCTCTTCCTGTTTTAAACTAAACCAAGCATTATCTCACATTTATAAAGAAATTCTTAAAATATGGATTTGAGCCTAAACCAGAATTTTTTTAAAAAACCAAAGTCATAACTTCTGTTGGAAAGACAAAATCTAAATTACTGACATGTAATTATTTAACTGTTTACCAAAAGATACACACATGGCATATAAAGGGTCCAGAATCTCTTCTACAAACTTGTTCACTTGAAGTAGCACCTTACAACAAGGTTACAATGTACATTGCTGTCCACAGCTAAAGGAGGTTCAGGACATTGAGACTTCAAGAACTGTGAGCCAGAGTTTTCGTTTTTCTTTCCATGAATTAAGATCCCTCACAAAATTTTTGTTCATGACTTATGCATTACATTATTTTATAATATCCTGCTATGTGCAGGATAGCATATATAATAAATGGAAAACGGACATGATCACTCTGGGATTTCATTCATTCAGAATTTTTTATGGATTTATATGCATGAAATTTCCTTCTGTCTTTCAAAAAGGCCAGGCTGGAAATGTACCAGGTTCAACTTACTGTATTTAACAGACATTTAGTGCATGTTCTGACCAATTAGAAAAAGGGACACTATAATAACATAGGAGGTCAGGATGGTTGGTCTGTATTTTTAAAAAATTAAAACTAATTTGAGAGAAGGCATCAATATATTTGTATTAGGAATATATTATATTATTGTAAATAATTATTTTATCCTATCTATTTTTTTATTTATTTGAGTGTAGCAATACAAAAAGGCACGAAAGACAGAAAACTTCCCTACAGGAAAAACAAAGTGGATTTGGGGGGATTCCTGGAAAAGACTTCTTTTTTCCTGTGTTTGGATGGTGTTGCTATCATGGCCACCAATTTCTAGCAATACTCAATCCAAATACATTTCTTAATATAATCAAGCAAATATCTTTCCATTCACTTTTCCATTCTAACTTTTACAGTCTTATAAATGTGCCTACCAAACTTAAAGTCACGAAATCATCCACATAGCTCCATAAACTACAAGTGAATATAAATGTTTGCTTATTAAACTCACAGCATATTCAATATACACAATATATTACATATAAAAAAGTAAAAAAATATTTAAACCCAAATTATTTAAATATATTTCCAAATGCATTTCATGTATCCAATACTAATGTACAGAGGTCCCCTAAGATAACTACAGCTGTGTATGAAGTGCATAAAGTGCAAATGCAGCTGTGTGTCCTGGCTGAATCCAAGTATCCTGTCATTCCAAACCTGGGCCCTGACCAGATGATATCAGAGCCCACTTCTAAGTCATCCCCTGACACTTCTTCCCAAGAAAACCCAGGGCATAAAAGCAAACAAACCAGCCAGGATTGTGGAATTGTCCCCTTTTTCCAACATAGAACTGAGATGTACTCAGGAGATGCACCTCAGCCCCTTGCTTTACAGAAAACCAGAGGAAAAGGCAGTGTGTTGTTTGTAGATTTAAAATACTCTGCAGTACACTGCACTCTCAACATTTTCCAGGGCCCACATATTAAAAACTTCTGAAAAGCCATTATCCCAGGAATTGGCTTCTCTTAGCAAATATCTGTGGGTTTCCTTTCCTGAGTCACTGCACCCGTGCCCCCTGCAGTTCCCATATATTTTGTACTCAGAGAATTAGATAAATATGAAAGAGTGAAAAAAGAAAATTCCAGACAGTGATAATTACTAACCAAGCATAGGGGGGGAAAAAAAAAAATGTACATTTCATCTTTATGACTGATTACATCCCGCCATACTACAAAAGAACTAAAGCACATTTTCCAGTATTTTAGTACATACGGGAAACTGAGATATAGCCAGGAAGGCCATTTCAAACGGAAATAGCTTCAGTCTTCCAGAGTTCAGAAAACTATTCCATTTCTTTAAAAATATCTCCCAAATCCCATGGCAGATTAAGTCCAGAAAATGTGGAATACAAATCAGTCTGAAGGCCCAGGTTAGTCTGATGAGATTCATTTTCAGCCCTTGGCCAGAGTTCATTTCTCTTCCCATTTACACTCAACAAATCACTGCTTATGCATTTTTTTCCTCTCTGCTTCACGTTATCACACAGACTTACTCAAAATAAAGAAAAAAAGCCTGGTTTAGGCAATGGCACCTGAAATGGTGCCAGTCGTGGCAAATGAAAAGCATAATCCAGCAGAAATGAACCACTAAACTAAGCCCTAAGTCAGCTGCTTGCTTGGCACTGATTTTTTTACTCTCAAACACATCACCAAAGGGGAGTTTATGGGCAATGTTGTTCGTGGCCAACAGGCACTACCAAGTGGGTGGTGGGAGGACACCATTTTCATAGCATGGTATTAGCCAGCATCTACTTTATAAAGCAAATAAAACACCATAATAAACGCACAGTAATTCCAAAGAGCTGTAGGAACCCATGCTAGAGTATGAACACCCCAGCAGCTCCAGCAAGCCTTCAATGG
Source organism: Pseudopodoces humilis (assembly GCF_049639895.1). Taxonomy (NCBI): domain Eukaryota; kingdom Metazoa; phylum Chordata; class Aves; order Passeriformes; family Paridae; genus Pseudopodoces; species Pseudopodoces humilis. The sequence goes on along the minus strand of NC_142207.1, from coordinate 30,680,029 downwards.
ACTACACTCAGTGTTTGCTCAGTGCAGTGACTGCATTTCCACCCCACAGCGTAATTGGGAAATGCAAAGCAGGCACTCACGGAGCATTTTCCTTTCAGTAAAGCAGAGCTCCTCCAGTTTCCTGCCTGCTAAATTTCTACTGCTTCAGGTTTTCCATTTTTGAAAACGTTCTTTATATGTAAAATGCCTGCCTTTTTGACACTCAGTGGCAGAATCATACGTTACTACCCACAGAGCCTACTTACAACATTGGGTCCATGGTGGCAAAATTCCCACAAAAGGTCTCTTGCAAACACCCTAGGTGTTTATGTAGAGCATTTCTCTACACAATTCTTCCCACTAAAGATTATGAAATTGCACAGCTGAAAAATCACATCAGTTCCCTCCCATTTTTTCAGCTTCCAACAACAAAATGTATTTCATTATATATATATATATATATATATATATATATATATAAAACCAATGTAGAATTTATACATAGCTTGCACTAAGGCACAAATCAATATATTGGCAGCAATGATAACAAAAGGGGATGGATGCACACAGTTCGAATAATTGTGTCTCTTTTTACTGGTTTTGAGAGCACTATACAGTTTCTCCTCTGATGAAACATTATCTCACATTAATGAACCAGAAGAGCATTCAAGAAGCCAAATATCACCAACCACAGAATTCAGCCCTTGAGCTGAAAACTTCCAAGCCATTTGAGGAAAATCAGTATCAAACCCCTATAGATCTGTGGCTTTAATTGTTACGTAAATGATGACAGGTTTTATTAATAACTCTCAGAAATCATTGTTCCAGTGCTTACTCACAGAAGCCTCACACCTGAGAATGACTTCCTAGAATTTAGTTAGACAAAAATCCTTTAGAGCATCTCTTTCTTTCTCACCTACACAAAAATTAAGGTACACTGTAGTCCAAAATAGCTTTTTTCAGAGAGTGTTTCAGCCTGGTTATTTTTAAACTCTTGAACCTTATTTCTTAAATGATATTTAACTCTGACTTATTATAAACATAGTTATTATTCCATTATTAAAAGGCATTTTAATGTGAATTCTACCCATTTCCACCCTACATATCATCCAAACATAATCACATCTGTTAGTACCAAGGAGAAAGATATAGTGGATACATTGTCTCCTCTTGTGATTTGATGATGAGATTGAAGATGCACGGTGTTTTTCTTAAAGCTCTAGGTTCTGGGTCATATTATATAGGATTTACTTGTTCATGAAAAGAAAGAGAATTTTAGACCCAAGTGTGCAAAGGAAATCTTTAAGACACAAACTTAAAAAAAAGAAAAAAGCATGGAGGGACATCTAAAAACCTAAACAAGTGGAGAAGACAACTAAAAAGCTATTTCTGTTTTAATTAATTTTTTTTTAATATAACTCATGATTTCATAATATTATGCATTAGAAATACTGACACATTTCTGTTCCAGCAATTCCTTTAGTCAGGACTGCATATCCCTTTTACCAAATGACAGCATGTTCTGTCCCTTGAATTTCAATTCCATTCATTCCCTAAAATATTCCTTCACCATGCCTGAAAATTCTCTATTGTAATTTCAGAAAGGAAAGAAATACCCCAAGCCCTGGCACTCTCTCCCTCTCTATCTGGGCTTCCAGGTTTAACAAACCCATCCTGCCCTATTCATTTTCCTTACCTGGTATGATTGCAGTTGTTTGGAAAAGAATAAATATAGACTAAGATAATTATTACTATGAAAAAAGTCTTTATAAATACAAATTTGGTTTCTTAGAATGAGAGCAAAATAGCTGTTTTAGTTTTTCCTTTTGTTGGACTTTTTTTTTCACAGTGGAAGAACTAGCATTAGAAAGTGCACCGTAAAATCCCAATGGAGACAAGGTCAACCATCACTGAAGTAACTCTATCTCACACAGTTACTTTACAGCAAAATCCAGGCTGGTTTTCCACACCGGCATGAGTAAATGCACATTAATTATCTAGTGGTGAAAACACATCTTCTTGGCACTGAGGACAAAGCTATCTTTTTGTTCACTTTGGCACAAAATCAGTTTTCAAATGTATTCCATCTGATAGTATTGAAACAGTTCACAGATTCATTTAGAATGCACAAACTCTCATTTTGGTGGCTGATATGAAGCACTTTTGGTATTTATTATCAATATACATGATGTTTAATTATTTAATTATCGATGTACCTGATAACCTTTAAAGCACTGCAGTGTTAAGCACCTGAAGTTAAACGGACAGAAGACATCTATAAAATCAGCCTCACTACCACACGTTTATTCCTGATTTTTCTGTTTTAGACACACAGAATCGGAGAAGAATATCAATTTACAAATTAATAAATTAAGTAAAAATAGAAGTGGAGTTCTTCCCAGATAAGCATATGTTTGCACCTTTTACCTTAAATCCAGTGGGGTCCCACCAAAAGCTGAATTCCAGAAAAAAGTCATTTCAATTTTACAAACCACAGGCAAAAATTATAGACAGCTTCTGCTAAGGTGACATTAAGAAGTTTCTGAATTATAAGATGTCCCTTGTCAAATCTGTGCCCTTAACTCTGTAATTCCTAACACTCAGGAAGGCTCTTCTTCAGTTTATTTGTCTCGACCTTCTAAAAAATAGACCTTTGTTATGTTCCCACAGCTGCAGCCCTACCCACTGACACATTTTGTGCAAGAAAAAAATGAATGAAGCAAAGTGTAACCAATCCCTTCCATACCTGCTCATGGTGGTTAGAGCCACACAGTCTCCAGCCCTTACATAGAACACTGCAGTTACCTGACTGCACGTGTGAACAAGCCCCACGGAACACCAGACACACGGGCCTGCTCTGCTGCTGTCACACTCAAACACAGATTTCATACAGAGCAGTCAGTGCAAGAACTGCACACATCTGTCTGCTCATCTCCCCTGCACATAAACAGAAAACAACCTCCTATTTTGGCTGCATTTAATCTATTGTTTCTGTTACACAAAAAATACAGGCTTAATAAAGTCATATCTGGCAACAAATGTACTGTTCAGTCATGGTTTAGACTTCTAGCAGCTAACTTTTCATAGAATTAAAGATCTTAACGAGCAACACAGCATTATCTGTATTTTAGTTTCATGACATTAACCTCATCTACTATTATCAGCATCAGAATGTTCCTTCTTTTTGTCTAATTCTAATTTTCCATTTCAAAATGCTTTATTAGTAACCAAGTTTTAATTAATTGTGCATGCATTTCCCCAGTTTTCAAGAAAAGCCTAACATCTGCAACATACATATCAGACGCATCTAATAATTTTCCAACTCCTACCTTTGCTCCTACATCTTCCTCCCACAAACCATCTGCAGAGTCACACAAAACAATGTAAAGCAACCCACAGCTAATAAATTCCCATTCACTATCAGAGCATCAGGCATTCATCCGATGCATTGATCCAAAAACACTGAAGGGAACTCTGGTTTTCTGTATTATCAAGCAGTTTGAACTTAGTTTACCTTCCCAACTTCTAGAAAACAACACAATTATAAATAAAATGGAGCTCAGGTATTTTCCTGTAAAATCCTTCCCAGGTCATAAGAACATAAAATGCTTAATGATGAGTCCTGGCCTGCTGCCGGCTGCATGTTTAGTGTCAGGTTCTGGCAGGTCCACACTACTCACAATCAATCCTCCTCAAACTGAAATCCTGACATATCAGGTATCTATTTATGCTATTTATATAAGGGAAAGCTCTTGGGTTTACTTTCTGCTTGACATACATCTTCACACAGCTGAGCTCAGGACTGCTGAGCCCTCATTCCTGCTCCTGCTCTGGATTCCCTTACTTAGTTCTCCTGATAAATCCTTGACTTCCCTCAATGTCTGTCAGTGAGGACCTTGCTCTGGGCTGCATTTCTCATGACACAATGCAACTTTCAATTGGTTCCTCATTACCCTCCCAATACAGACTATTAACATGCTTGCTGGTTTTACTCTGTAATCACATCATCATTATTAGTTATCCAATTTTACACTCAAATCAAAAGAACAGATAAAATAAGTTTTCAGTCAAAAAAATTATTGGCACTTCAGAAGATTCAAAATATTACATCACATGAATTAGTGATTTAAATGCAGCTGTGAATTACCCTCCAAAAAATTACTGCAGGTTTGCGCTTGACAAAAACAATGTCTGAATATTATTTCAAATGCAAAGTAGCCACAAAAACTTATTTAAACAGTGCAGAAAAAAAATTCCACAGGCAAACATTCATCAATATATTTGACTTAATTCAGTTGCTTAAATGTAAGTCCTCTGGTGATACTTTGAATACCAAGGTGTGGACAACCTCTGTGTAGGCCTAGTAGATAAAAAATATTACTTTGCTAAGGTGTGCAAAAGTATGTGTGCATCCAGCAGGCTGTCACGTGGCTTCATCAGCAGGTTGGGTCATGCTGCTGTGCTCAGGATTGTAACTGGCACTGGTTTGCAAGCTTCATGCTACTTTTGAATAACCTACACACAGGGCTGGGAGGTTCTTAATATCTGTAGAATAACCTGTGTTTTGGTTTGATTCAACTCTAGTTTCAGCTTGAACATGTCTGGCTTTGCAAAAACCTGATGCTTGAATTCAAATACAATCATTAGATAATCTTCCAGTTGCAAAATTATTTAGAGCCTTAAACCATAATTTGTTTTTTCTTGTATTACGAACATGAAAATCATTTACCAGATACTTATTTTGTGTAATTAACGTGAACTATTTGCTATAAATTTTAATGAAGTTGGAAATACTTCGCTGGCATGTAGTGCCTTCCAGAGAAGAGACAGAGTATGTTGACTAATTCTGAAGTCATTAAAACATTTGATGCAGCATGACAGAAAATGGAATCAGGGACACGATTTCCACACATCCCGCCTAAAAACTACTAATGCTAATTACTCTCAGATAACTCTTTTGACATTTATTTTTTCCTGATGATTTCTTTTTCTGTTCATTGAATTAATTCAGAAAAGACAGACTTTGTTATGGTTCCTGTACAATCTCCTCTTAAGATCAGGATCCTTAACTTGTATTGAATAAATTCTGTACTATGCATATATGTATACGTTCTAAAGTATTTCAAATGTACAGATATGATTTGAGCATGCTACCTTTTTAGTTATGATTAATATTCAAGAAAATTATTTAATAAATTTATAATATAAGGATATTTTTCCATTGCACCATGAAACAGCAATTTGAAAACGACATTTCATTTACATAAAATATTTTGAAATGTAATTAAATTCATCAAAAGATATTAAATGCTTTTAAGTTTCAAAAAAACCCACAACCCTAGGTTATATAATATTACTTTGTTCCTATATTACAGTTGAGGAATGTGTAGTATTTGAAAGCATTTGTCCCTTGTTTGTGGTTGTTCAGCTGGAAAGACTTCTTTTATTGTTGTTTTCTAATGAAATGATGTACAACCACCACTCGACCTGAAGTAAAAAGGGCAAATAAATTGCTTCTTTCAAAAATTCAGGCCTACATGTCTCCCAATTTAGAACACTGAAATCTTTACCTCTCCAAAATAGTAGGCCCATTCACCCTGAGATACTGTGAGGACAGCTACTCATCAAGTACATTCCTTGCTCTTTTTTTTTTTTTTGGCAGGCCAACTAGAGGTCACTTTGCAGAAATTTGACCTTAGTCTGCACTAAGTTGGAAAGATAAATTCAACTTTCTTTTTAGCTAGATTCTATTTGACACCTGATTTGTGTAAATTAATAGCTTTTATAAAATCTGAAAGCATTTTCAATATCAAACTGAAAACTATTACTTTGCCCAGTTTACTTGCTTCTCCATAATAACAATAATGATGATTTTGGAGTTAATGTTATGATGGAAGTAGGACTCCACACTCCTGGCAGGTCCCATCTAACACAAGATATTCTATGATTCTGTAATCATTTCACCATTGCATGCCTAACCACTGTGAGAAGACATGTACTTCTGTTTCCTGGAAAGAAATCTGTTCCCAGAATTTTACAGAAGCAATACTGTATTTTATCTGCCTCTCTGGTCATGTCTTAAAAGTATTCAAGAGGACTGCACTTAATTTCACCTGATTTTGAAGGACAAGAAATTAAATTTGATGAGTATATTTTGCTATTTTTTTTTTTAAGTATTTTAGAGATTTTCTTTAAATTAAGTATCTCTTACTTAGAAATACAGCTACATCACATGCAACATTAATAACACTGGTACTGAAAGGACACATTCAACCCACCTACCTTTCATCCACTGGAAAATAAAGAAAAATCTGGTTTTTTTCTGAGATGCTCCACAAGTATCTAGGGGTTTTTTTTCCAGTTTTACTAGAAAGTGATTAACTCTTCACAGCCAGAACAATACACTGCATGTCCTACTTTTGTCACCCTGAACAAACTACAGCTTAATCCTGACAGAAGACAACAGCCAAGCAAAGGTACTACTTCAGTCTGATTTCATCTCACAAGCGATTATTAAACACAAATAAAGTTTTTGGTAGCTTTCCTCACAGGAATTCTTTTGCAAGGACAGTCCATCCTCTGGCATGGTTGTTGCAATTGACAAAATTGCTTCTGGCCGCCTCAAAGGTGCTGAAGTTGACTCTAGGTGGAAACCCCCATTTTCATACACACACACTCCCCAGGTGGGGAGTTCCAAACTTTCTAGGTGCACTTTTAGAACAGATTTTACTCTCAAACACTACACAGTAACTTTTGCTTATTTCTTCTACTCTATAAACTTTATCATTAGTCCCCTCCATAGCTAAGAGAAATGTTTTCTCCACATTAAACCTTTGTCATATAGAAAGAGGATCAGCTGCTACACACAGTTACTTACACTACTTTCTTCATAACCAAAGAGCCCTTACAATGGCATAACACAACTTGTTGTTGTTGTTTTAATTAAGCATTTATGTTTATTCTCCAGAAAGCCAGAACCTGCAGTGTTTTTTCACTACACTGGCATGACAAACATACTTACAGTCAGAAATGTTTCCAAATTGAGAGCTACACTTTTAATTCATTTTAATTCATTTATAAACATACAAAAGTCATTCTTTTTTAAAGGGCCTCACCACCATTACATCCACAGTACAAGGGTTTCATCTCAGGTAACTCAGAATGCGATACCTGGATCACTGGAAAAGAAACAGCTGCAGTGTAATACATGGAGAAGCAATTATGGAAACCGATGTGATGCCAAGTTACTGAGCATTATCAAATAAGGGTCTTCTGCCAACTATAGGAGAGCACTTTAATCCATAGCTATAAAAATAAACACCCCAGCCCACAAAGATTAACAGTGCTTCCTGCCTTTCTGCACTGGCTACAAAATATTTTGATTACACTTCTGTCAGGATCTAATGGAAATACAGAAAATGCTTGTCAGAATGGAATTTTAGAAAGCTGATGTCAGTATCGTATTTCATATTTCCATTTTCCAAAACTATGCTTATCAACTAGGGGGGGAAAGAGGGAAGAGAGTTATTCAGAGAAACAAAGAAACAGATCTCATCCCATTATAATTATTCATTAAATAGAAAAGCAAGTCATGCCATAAATTCTTTTTTTAAATGCATGTTTTCTTGATTATTTTTTGTTCTGGATCACAAGGCATATTATTAACCAATACACAATATTAAACAATAACATACATTCAACCATTTTGCTTACTAATTTCTAGGACAATGCCAGAGAATACTAAGTAGCACAGAAATTGAAGATTGTAAAAAAAAAAAAAACACCAAAAAAACAGAAAATCACTAAGTTTTAATTGAAATCTGTGCTGATTTAGCACAAGGCTGAAAGAAATACTTTCCTTTTCCCCTCTTTTTCCCCCAGTTCTCCCCAACAATCCAGTGCTGATATATGATGCTGCAAAGAAAGGAATCAATGAAACAACAAATGCCTCCTCTCAACATGGGACTCAACTCTTCCCCCACTTGATTTTCACAGCTTGTGAATTCTTTCTCAATGTCCCTTTTTCTTGTTTACACAATTTTTGAATCAAGTCAGCAATACTGAAACCATCTATGGTAGTGCTTTAGCAAGGACAGAGATCTTCCTGGCTCCAGGGACAGAAGTTAGAGATGCTGTGGGAGGGCTGGGGGGTGCTTATCTCATTGTATTGAGGACTTACACAGGGACATCAGTTAAGAAATTCTCCTATGGTAAAAAGCCTGACTTATAACTACATTTTTGTCTAGTAATTCAATTTGCTGACATAAAAACTTAGTTTTTCAAAACAAGTTAAATTAGTTTTATATGATTTTCTGCCTCCTTTGTGGAAATACAATTTGACCAGAAGAGAAAGAAATTTTAAAGCATAAGTTATTCCTAAACATTTCCATAAAAATTGAGGGGGGAAGGGAAGAAATAGTATCTCACTGTGCCAATATTCACAATGTCTTGTGATTAATAACTCTAATATTCATTCATCAACATAGTAAATGTTTTTCCTACTTTTGCCCCACATATGCATACAGAGATTTGTTTACACACACTTCAGTATTTGCCACAGTCTATTAAGAAGAGCTGTGTAGCAATCAAGAAATTTCTATGTTTCCAGGAGATTACATGATCTCAAGAAATGTTCACTTATCTGGATATTAATCTTAGCAGAAATTGCTTTTCTTCCTGTCTTAACATACAGAAAATAACAACATGGACATAATTTTCCTAATTTTATTCATTTCAGTGGACCACAAGCTTGGTGATATCCCTAAGTTTATTAAATGTTTATTTAAATAACGAAACATTTCAGTCAGGAGGAGACAAACAAGCCTCCTACGGTTATGTTTAGGTTGTACTATTAGTAGATGTACAAATACCACAAAATCTAAGGCAACACTTGCAGTCATAAGGAGGACTTACCCAACTCCTGAGGGACCAGGCAAAAAGATCTGCTCTCCTCTCAAGACATTCACAGTGGTATCAGTGAAAATACTAAGTTATCTGCTTCTGAATGGGAATTAACACACTGAAACCCATCTGTTTCATTCCTCGTAGTCCTCATTGCTGATGCAAACTTCACAGGGCTCTAAATTCAGATGTCTTCCTGTGCAACATCACATGATTGCTGAAATGCATGCACTGACCACTCCAGAGGACATACCAGTGTCCAGCTTCTCACCCAGGAGGGAAACAAAGTTATTTTTCATGCTCTCCAATTCAAAGAACTGCAAATCTCAGTAACAACATCACAACTGAATGAGCCCCTCATCTAAGCCTTAACTGAGGCTTTTCAGGGCTGTGTTGGATAAGAACCCAAAAAGTAGCAAAAAGTTTGTTGCATTTCAGTTGTTTTTCCAGTTTAGGTGTGTGCGTTGTGGAAGTCTCCTAATCCCACATTAGAGCCTGGAGGTTAGGAAATATTTCCAAATTCATGCATGTCCTTTACATGCAAGGTAAGCTTAGTGAAGGTAAGAATTTCATTCTGTTACTGCTAACTATGATTAGCATTAGGTATACACACCACAATAGGAACTCATCAGTCATTAATACATTAAAATTTTATAGACAACGGGGTAAAACACAGAACATGTGACACACCTGGTCTCTGGATAATCTTGAGACCTTTAGCTTGCATAAATTATTCCACTGAAGTAATGGTAGCACTGTAATTTACACCAGATGAAGACCTATTCCAAGATCTGCCTCTTCCAAGCAGAAATGTCAGAGAAGTCAAATGATCTGACTTGACAGTACATTTTTTCATGCATTAGTAACCTAAGTATGAAATTGCAATTAAATGAAAAATATACTGCAAAATTATTTGGTGTTGAAAACCAACCCCTGAGAATCCCCTGCAGATGGGACCTTGGTTCAGCCCTGCTCCACCAAGCTTTCCAGAAACATCCTGGGGGGAACTTGGCTGCCAACACAGCACCTTGAAAACCAGAAAACCCAGACTGGTGCTGAGTTTTCCTTGGGGAATAAAGGGGTTGGGTTTTTAGTGTGGGGTTTGGGATTGGGAGTTTTTGAGGCTATCGGGTCAGGAGACAACTGCTGTCCAGTGGAAGCATCTTGTTCCAATCTCCCTGACTAATGTGTACTGAGGATCCCATTTGTATGTCTCCCTCTACCCAAGCATGGCAGCAGCCAACAATCCTTGGGTTTGGTGCCAAGAATAAGTAACTATTTTCTCTTAGTAAAGTCAGAAGAACAGTCATCTAGCAAGAACCATGGAGACAGAACCAGTACTGAAATCAGATATCACACCAGCCTCTCCCCAAAATTAACAATCTACCACTCATGCCAAATTATAACTTTATATTACCACAATTCAAGCATGGCCTTTGACAGAAGTTTAATTGCTGGAAAATGTCTATCAAGCGACAGTGGCTAAGAATATAAGTTCTAAACAATTTTTTCTAAAGAAACCAAGACAATCTGAAACTGACAGTTTAAGATCATGAAAGCTAAACACAGTCTATTCCCTTGTCCCCTGGAGAAATGAATGAAAGCAGACCCCTCCATTAATTGGATTTTAATCATAGTTATGCTCAGATAAGATTTTACACTCAAAATCTGAGATTTGGAGCATACAGGGAAATGTCTGCAGCATGCATCAATGACCTTTTGCAAGCGAGTTCTGGTATAGAAACAGGACTTTTCAAATGTCCCAGCATGTTCAGTTCTAGGGGTTTGGTCCAGATCCAAAACTCTGGGCTTGTTTAATAAGGAGATTCCAGGCAGTCCACAGCTGACCCTGGGCAGCCACATTGAAGCTCCAGTTTGCTGACGTGGACGAGCTCTGTGCTGGGGACTGAGTAGGTCCAGATGCTCCTTCTCTCTTCAGAAAGGAAATTATAGTCTATAGAAGAGTAGCTTGGCACAGCCAGCTTTCTAAACTAGGAAATTTCATGATCTGTTGGAATATATTAACATGTACATTTTTAACTCCAACAGAGACATAGCTTGTCTCTGGAACAAATGTTTGATAGGGGCAGTTACAGGGCTAAGGGAATGCGAGGGGCTGGATGATTTCATTACCCCTAAGCTAAGGCAGTTGGCAGTTAGTGTTTTTTTGCCTTTTTTGTTATGAATTGTATGGATAATTGATGGCAGGTTGCCTAGAGCCTGGGACAGACCTCCTTCATGAAAGCTGAAGTAAATAAATGGTGGCTTGCCCTTATTTCACTGGTTCTGTGTCAAATTCAGGAATTACACAGATTGGCTTGGCATTTAAAGGTACCAGCCTAAAAGAAGGGAGCAGGCTCATTACACACAGTGTATGAGCCTGGATGTCATCTCAGGATCAGTAACTGCTCCTGGGTCTCAGCACTGACATTAGGCCCAACCTCTTCTGGTGAGAGGGAGAAATTTCCAAGCAATTTTCCAAAGACCACTGCTTACCAAGCACTGAATTTACACTACATACTGCAGACCAGAGGAAAAATAAATATGAAAAAAAAAACATATGAAGCTCCTAGGAGCTGCATGGTAAAAAAACCCAAAAAACAAAACAAAAGAAAACCCTTGTAAATACAGGCAGCTCTCCCTCAAACTATTTCAGTAAATAGTACTTCCATTACACCTAAAATATCTAAGGTTGGTAGCTCAGTGTCAAGCATATCAGAATCAAATTTCCACTTCACAATCACCTTGGTTGTGAAAATAAAATTTCACTGTGCAGAACATTAACTTGAAATTAATCACTTTTCTTACTTTCATGCTGATCTATGTAAAGGCAAACAATAAAAGTGTACATGTTGATTCTGTTTTTCCAGTGTAGGAATCAACTCAGAATCATAATTAGGATCAGTAATCAAGCACTGGTTTTCTGTTTGTTTCACTAATGGGAATCCATACATATAAAAAAAACTAGTTCTCCCTTTTTACCCTCAAAGTAATTTATCTACAACAAAAATAAATTTGGAGTGAATGATACAGATGATGTATTTCTTTCATGGCAGAACTGAGGGAAAGCCCAGCATAGGGCATAACTAACCATGCATTTCCCATAACTGCCATTTAATTTCAACTTAACTGCACTGTAAGCTCTTTAAAGTCCCTCCATGGGACTTTATATTGTCCACAAATTTTCTGTGCACACCTCATTGCTGTGGCTGGCAGGATTTATGTAATTAAGAACAGTTTGAGGTCAATATGGAAAAAGGCCTCATTCACCACTGATAAGCTGTCTCCAAAAAGGATACACTCTGAGGAGCCCAGTGATAAAAGCATAGAAACAGAAGAGCCAACTGGTAAGGTACAAAACCTGTGACTGCTTTATTCAGAACATAATTACCCTTGAGAATCTCTCAAGGGCAATAAATCAAACCCCAGAGGCACACCTGGTAATAAACACTCTACACAGAGAATAGCATTGATGTCAATCATCCACCTAGTTACACAAGAGTCTTCTTTCAAACAGGACAGCACACAAAAATGTGTAACAGTCCTTTGCAAAACATCCTCCTGCAACTGAGCTACACAACTGAATATTCCTGCCATTTTAGTGTCAGGCCTGAGAGACAATCCTGCCTCAGAAGCGCACTACACAGGAGCCAGGCTATGCTTCACACAGACTCCAGAACTGGCTTTACAAATGCACTCCCTTTCAATCAGGCCTCAAGCACCTGATGTCCTGGTACCATCTTCTCTGATATTAACTTCTTACGAACATTGGTAACACCTTAAACCGAGTGGGAAACTTTCCTACATAAGAACTGATTAATTTCAGGTAATGGCTGATCTATTCACATGCTAGGAAAACAGAGAATTCAAACACCCAATGACTCAGAATATTCCTTAATCAGAAAGGCAAAGTTGGTTTGGATCAAAAAGAGCTGCAATATGTTTTAAGTTTTTTCTTCTCTCTGTTCTGTTTTTATACTCTTATGCAGACTGCACAACATATAGACCAAACTGTTCAAGGCATCACCAAATTTTTCCTAGAAAAAAAACTAGAAAAGGAATATTCATGCCCTGACCAAAAAGTCCACATTAGGGTCCATCTACTCTCTTTTCTTTCTGCAGAAAGTTTCTCTGAGTAAACATGGTCTAAAGCTCTGGTGCAACACATGCCATAAGCTTTAGTCACATATGACATGCCAGAAATTTCACAGGCTACAAAAACCTGAATTTTGCAAGCATGTCAGACTCTTCCTCATAGGGCTGTGAGTGTGCTAACACAGGTTCTGGAAAACTCATTATGCATTTAGTTGGACTAAAAGGAGAACATTACCCTTTGGGCACTTTGCATGAAGACAATCTCATTTCCAAAACCAGAACTGTCTGGTTGCAGGCTCCTACAAGTTTCCCACAGGATGGGAATTAAAAAAAACAAAACAAAACAACCAACAACAAGAAAAGTAGTGTAAGCTAGAACAGAAAAAAAAAAAAGGTATTTTGAGGAAATACTTTGTGTTCTTTAGTAGTACATCTGTCATTAGGGATAATAGTTAGATCTGCAATTTCTCACAGCCTTAAATCTCCTGCTGGGCTACAAAAATGTATAGCAGAGAATGGCACATGCCTACATCACCCTCAGGGACAGGAGCTATGTTTAGTTCATTAAGACTTGAAAGAAACATTTTAGATGCCTGAAGATATTGTGCCACATTGTACAAAAATATAATTGCTGTAACTGCCTCTGTAATAACCTACAAGTTCCACAGCAGATGGTTTTTCTTTTTCATATCTGTATTCCTGAAACATTGTCATTCTATTCCTAATCAAATTGAAGATAAGTTTTTCAGTGTGACAGATGCTACTGTCAGCCAGAACTACCTGCAATTTCTTTTATTAAACTTGCCTTAACCAGGCTTGTCCTATACCATTTTTTGATGTCTTCTCAGAGCAAGGCAAGCAGTACAAGAAGCATTGTTTTAACAGGACACACAAAGGGCAAGAGAAGCTGCTTCTGCATTGCCTCTAAAATCCCTTGTCAAATCTTTTTCTTCCTTATGTTAAATAACTCTAGGAGGAAGGAGAAAAGAAAGAACCCTGGGCCTGTCCCCCTCAAAAATCTAGCAAACTTATACCACCCCCATCCCTGTGAAAAAACTCTTGCCTCCTACCTCCTGAGACAAATACTAAAAGAACAAGGAATAAGCAAGATCTAGCCTCAAATGTCACAGTTTGTTAAATATCAAAAGGGGTCATAATAATTAGCTATTTGTCTTGCCTGATTCTGATAAAATGTCCTAAAGCTCACTCTGCCACTTCAATAAATTGTTATAATTCAAGACAAAAGCAAAAGCCAGAGGATCAGAGTGCTGGTATTTACATCTCATTGTGAGCTGCATTCCATTGTATAAACAAGTTACTTAGAATTTTCTAAGTCTTACAAAATTCAAGGAGGAATTTCAGTCTTTCAGCCTCCGGAAGGGAGGAGATTTAATGGGAAAAAAAAAAAAATATATAAAGAGAGAGAGAGAGAAAGTACATGCACACAAGAATAAGACTTATTTAGCCATCTTATGAAGCAGTAAAATCCACCTTGGGGTAAAAAAAATAATTCTGATTTTTTTTGGTTTTGGCAACCAGAAGTATAAGCTGGCAGTTCTGACAAACTAAAAACTAACTTTACTAGAAGCATATCCTTTTGCTAAAGCAGGCCCAGATCTCTGCTTCCATAGTAAACAACTGGAAGGCAGAAGATGAACCACTCCATTAATTCTAACCAGTCTCAGATTTATGTGATTACACTGGGAAAGAACAGGCACCCATTAAGTCTTTTTTTTTCTTGTGTGAGGCTGGAAACAAAAGGACAAACTGGATACAGATCTTTAAACAGGGGCTCAGCACAGCCTACACCTCTACTGTAATACCCTACAGTAAGTGTTGCACAGTGTCTCCCATTATTTGATGAAGCTGTACATTTCCAGGAGCTATACTCCTGCATCCTAAGACCCTTACAGCTGATTATTGGTGCATACTAAGTCTGGGTAACAATACTATTTAAGAGTACATGCTTTCACTCCAACTCGTATTACAGCCTACAGACCAGCTTTAGCTCAAAAGCAGTGCTGTATTTCAGTTATATTTGCAGACTCCTTTTCAGAAATTTAAACATTTAAGCAATGGGGTAAGTAGACTTAAAAGAAAAAAAAAAGCAGCACAGGCAGAATGTCTTACTCCTTTTCTCAGGAGAACTCTACTTGGCAGGTAGTACCAATGATGTAACTTGGGCTTTGAATGCAGGGATATGGATGCAGTCATGAAGAGCAGCAGCAGGGTCACGCTCTCTTTCGTGGCAACTTGAAATTGCACGCATGTCAGGAATTGCTCAGGTGTAATTCCAGTCCCAGTAAAAGAAAGGCAGGGTACTGTCACACCAGAAAGTTTCTTCTCATGGCATTGAGTCACCACTTACTGACATTCACAGGACTCAGGACTAAGCCACAGCTGTATCCTGTTAGAAAACAGAGCCATAGGAGCATCCCCTTTGCAGGCAGAGTCACATTCCCTTCTGCTATCATCACTCCAGCCTAGGGGTCCCAAAGCATTTTTCCAGACAGAGCTACAGATCAGGATTTTAGAAGCACCAAATGCCAAATCACTCTCCAGACTAAGGCATGCTGAAGTCTGTCCCAAACTTAAGCCTTTACTGAATCTCTTGTAGCTTCATGTAAAATTTACCAGAAGTTCATCTATTATATTAAGCATTATTAGGCACATAGATCATCTTGAGATCCCCAAGAGCCTTAACTTCCACGTTCTTTTGTACATGTAGATGTGAGATGATGCAAGAACCTTTACTCTGTCAGATTTCAGCATAAAGCAAACTCAAACCAAAACCACCGAGACTCCTTTGGTTTCCTGTGAAACCAGAAACTGGGCTGTGTTTCTGTACTGATGTTTACTGATGACAGGAAGCCAAATCACGTCCATTTGTGCAAAAATGCCAGTAGAAGTGATAAGAGTTATTTATGATAACTATTCTATTTAATATAACTCACTGCTGCATCATTTCACCTAATCAAATCTTACTTCAGATTAAAAGATCCTGAAGTTTGTTGTCCTCTTTTAAAACAAAAACTGAAGTAATTAAATTTCTCATTCATTAAGAAGAAAATAAAGGTATAATTTGTCTCATTACAATAAATAAGAATATTCATGTGCCTCAAATTACGTTCTAAAGTACCCTCCTGAATGGGAGATTTAAATTACCAAATATTTACTTTCCATGTTCATTACATTCAAACACAAACAAAATCAGCTGCCTGTAAAATAGATAAATTCCATACTGCAGGGGTTTCCTAGGAAACCAGGAAAGGCTCAAAGAAACAGAGAACAGCTGGAGCAAAAAACAAAGCCAACTCCAAGAACTAAATGCTCCATACCTCATTTTAAAACCCACTAGAATTATATCCCTAACAAACATTAAAGCAGTGCCTTTCACACTGGCTGGCCCTGGCACTCTTCATAAGGGCAAACATGCACAGCCTAAAGAGATCAAAATTTAGCTCTTCTCTCCCCATCATCTCACCTTGCTCTCCATAAAACAGCAACAAACAAACCACAAAATGTGAGTGCTCTGCTAAAACATGGTAAAGCTGCTGAGTGTTGGCATGTACACCAAACAGGATGGCCAGCCCCTGAGAGGTGCCTACTGAAATCTTAAAGCAAGCAGGTGATTCACTAGCCAGAGATTTCTTTGCTGAGGAGCCAGATTCCACTTCTGAAACCAGCCAGCTATTCAACATGAAAATCTATGCCATTCCAGAAATGTATTATTAGCACAATGACTCAGTATGTATATTACAGTAGTACCCTAAGGCTTCATTTGATATCAAGGATGCTTTGTGCTTTGCACTTCACAAATTCATAGGAAGACCCTGCACTTTACAGTGAAAATATAAAATCAAAGCATGCCAAAGTTACTCAAGTTCAGTGTCCAGGTTTAGATGAAATTTTCTATCATGGAAGAAAAAAAATTTAAAATAAAATCATAATAATATTAATAATGATAATAATAATAATACTTCAATAGAAAAAAAATTTAAAAGGACAACTTGTCTAACCTCAGTTCTAATTTTTGAAGTAGGCTCCCAGCACTGCCAGTCACTGCTATAATTCCAAGATTCAATGCTGTGACAGCAGCCATACAGTCATGTTGGCTCTTCCTTCCCCACATGGCTCCATTTTCCATGTTCTGCTCTGCTTGTCACCAGGCTGAATGCCTCTGACATCAGATTCTTCCCTTCCTTTGTTGCCGCCAATGCGTGTTCCAGTACTTTCTGCCTCTTGCCAAAGCAAGCATTAAACATCTGGAAACCATCCTCCATTACTTTCACCAGTGAGGTGCATCTGCCTTGCACTGTAGTTCCCATACAGTGGGAAGACATCACACTCATATATATATATATATATATATATATACACATGTAAAATGCACTACATATATTTAACACACTATACATTAAACCACTTTCATCTTTACCATGCAGTAAGTTACAAACACATGTTACTTTCTTTAAAGATATAATCATATATACTGGGGAGCTTTACAGACCAGAACACTCCTGATTTGAGAGAGATCTGAAGTACAGATATTTACTCTTAGAACTGTGTTCTTTTCCTTGCACGTGTAATCTTTTTAATATTAGGAACCAACAGGTTTTCAATGCATATGTTATGTGTGCTGGTTTGGGAATTTTAAGGATAAAAGAAGTCACTCCAATGGAAAATTAATACAGAAGAAAAGAGCACTTTTTGCCTGTGTCTCTGAAGGAGTGGAAAATGCAGGCTATTTCCACCCTTTTTCCAGAGCCTGAAGTCACAACAGGACAATGACCTCTTGGTTGTAAGGAGCTAAGAGCTCCTCGAGAGGTCCAAGTCCCATCACACTCCCAATCCCTCTCTGGAAGTTCCTGCCTCTTGCTTCCTTTTCTCTTCTATTCTCAGAGCTTTGGACACATTGAGGATTATTCAGAAGAATTTCAGGAAGCCCTCAGGAGCCTTTAAGAAGTGAGAAAAGAGGTTCATCACTGAAGTAAGCAAGAAAGCCAAAAATAGATCCTATTTGGTTTAAAAAAAAAAATTATTAGTTTATTGATAATACCTCTTGTTAACTATAATTACAATTCATAATTTGGATCAACTAAATTCAGGGTAACTTCATTGTTCTGAAATAGCATAGATGGCTTAAAGATGACCAAATGATCCTCGGTATTTGGAAAATGAGACACTCCAGTTGAGGGGGAAAAAACCTTCTACTTTAAAGTAGCCAGAAAACAAGTCATAAATAACTGTCATAGAATAGCAATCACTATGGTAATTCAGCACATTTTTATTAGATCAGATTTGACAGAACCCTGTAAAGAAAGTATTTGTGAAAAGCTGAGTGTAAAACAGCTTCTATTTGCTGTTTCTGCTTCAGTATTTTCCTTAAATATTTTTTCTTTATCTACTGGGATGTTTATCCTGACAGAAGACATGAGATTTCAGACTAGAAAGTGATTTAATATCAATCAAGCTTGTCTGTGGTTTTCTGAAAGAGAGTCAACTGTTTTAAACAAAATGCTCCCTCAGCATTTTGCTAATAACATTGAGGTTACCTATGATAATACAGCTGGCCCAAGACAGTTCTCAAACAAGGAACAGTTTCCTTCTGGCTTTTAGCTGTATTTTCACTATCATTTTAATGTGAAGCAATAATCTTGGAGCAACTGGGCCAGGACAAACTCACAAATTGGCAGAAGGCAGGTTTAGACTACATATTAGAAAGAAATTCTCTCCTGTGAGTTGGATGAAGCACTGGCACAGGTCGCCCAGAGAAGCCGTGGCTGCCCCATCCATCGAAGCGTTCGAGGCCAGGTTGGATGGGGCTTAAAGCAAGCTGGTCTAGTGGATTGTGTCCCTGCCCATGGCAGGGGGTGAAACAGGATGGGTTTTAAGGCCCCTTCCAAACCAAATAGATCTGTGATTCTGTGAGGACTCTTCTATCTCCTTCAATCTCTTCCTACACTATGCTGCCATCATGCCCATAATCCTGCACTTCACGTGGCCAGCTTGCTGAAGGATGCTGGCAAGCACTTAATCACCAAAGAATACTTGGAGAAGATACTGTATGGACCTTCTCTGCCAGACATCTACTGCTCAGCAGGGAGCAGGCCTCAGGGAGACAGCTTACTCTTCTGTTCTTACCCTAAATGAGTTCATGTCCAAAGCTCTGAATTCCTGCCAGCAGTATCAGAGTCACTGTTTGTGTTTCTATTCAGCCACATTATCCAAAGAACAAGGGCACAAAGATTCAAATTAATTCTTTAGTCCCCCCATGCTACTGCTGCATAGTCCAAAGGCTATAAATGAAAAGTAGTGAAGACACAAAACACCATGAAAGCTTTTCAGTATATAAGCAACTTCATTATATCACTCTCCCAACTATACTGCTCACACAAAGCAGCAGAAAAATGCAAATTCTCCAAAGCTCCAATCAAGCTTCAGCTGGCAGGAGCATGGCAGAGGAACAACCTTAGGACAGCTCTCCAAAGACAAGACCTATCTTCAGCAGCAGATACAAACAGAATCCTGAGGGTCTGCATGAATAGGAGCTCCCTGAACAGAGAGCATCCCACCACTGGCCCTCTGACAATCATTCTTAGTCTTCATGCTTATATAACACATGACCTTTCTGCAGCAAATGCGGGTGGGATAGTGGAATAATGGAATTGTTTCTCACTGCAAGAATGAAAGACAGCACAGCAGGCTATGAAAAATGTATGTTGCTTACTAAGGAGAGATAATTATAAGCAACGGTTTGGATATTTTAATTACCACAGCATCATGGCTTTCTCATCATCCAAAGCTTCCAGCATATTACTGTTTCCATAATTATAGATCAAATTATAAAATACCTATTTTTATGAAAATAATTGTATTACTTCCTATAGTCAGTACCACTGGTTTATCCTCTCTGGTAGTTCAGAAACAGCACTAACTCTTCAAATTTCTCTCAATATAAGTTAGGAAAAGCACAGTCATAGAACAATCCATGACAAAAAAAAAAAAAAAAGAAAAGCATCTAGAGAAACAGTATTATTTCTACACACACAATGCACTGATTATATAAAAGACATAAACAATACATGATGCCATCCCCTGGGGTATCTCTGTTCCTGTAAGTGTTACATGACTTATGAGCCATTTTTCTCCAGCTTCAAAGTACCTGGTTTCTCATTTTACACCACAGAAAGAAATACCTTTTCTTTATCGAACTTGGAATTAATGCATCCTACATTCCAGTTCAAATCATACCTGACCCTCTGCACATGACAGTCTCACCAGGGCATTCAAAGACGGTTGAACAAGGTGGGTCTGTTACAGCTTGAGATTTCAGGCAGTGCAACAATCCTTCCTCGTGCTCTGAAAGTTCAAACTCCAAGAAGCCTTTGTCAAAAACTGAAATTCCAAGTTAATCTGATTAATTTATTCATTTTACATTAAAGGATACTTGGGTTTGCCTTGTTGGTTATGTTAAGAACAGGGGTTTGTCTACACAATAAACTGAAGTGCAAGTCCAGTCCCTCTTCCCTGACCCAACTGAGAATCCACTGGATTAACACTTTGATTTATTCTTTCAAAAGAGAATTTCTGAGAAAATCGTATCATCAGGACTTTACACGCAAAAATGCGTGGGGTCAGAATGACAAACATAAGTGAAACAGTGCACATATAAGGATAAGTCACATGCCTCCAGCTGGAATTTCGACTATTTTTTATTACTTTGTTATTTCTTGGCACTGAGTTTGTTGCCTTACTCTGTATATGGAAAAATAGTTGTATACAGGCCATGAACATCTGCTCAGCTTTTTTAAAGGATATTGTTGCATGAAGATCTGCCTTTGCAGTTTCTGCTTCCCTGCACATACACACAAGAATCTGTGTTTCTTTTCTCAAAAAACACCAAAAAGCAACTTAATGTGGCAAGTTGACCACTTTTAATTCTAACCACAGAAAAATCATAACTTACAGTTTACCCAGATAGAAAACACAACTTCAACACCAAGAGTTGTTCCTAAGCAGTGTTTCCTAGAAGCATTTATCATCAGTCAAGGGATTTGGTAGGTAATTCTTTTTTTCTGAAAACTTCTAAAGCATTAGCAAGTTAAAAAATACTTCTTTTTAACTACCTTACATTTAACTATTGTTAAACAGGACCAATCCTGCATGTTTTGCATGAACAAACCAAGCTGACAGAATGTTTGTTATTACAGTAAAACAAATAGCAAGGATGAAAAGATCTCCCCAAGAAATTAAGACTGAGCATGTCAAAACATGAGTCATGAAATGACCATTTGGTTTCTATGGCAATAATCCATATTTGTAAATATCATGGGGAAAAAAACGCCTGCACTAACAAACACAGCATGCAATTATTCCTCAATCACACAGTATTTTCCAAAAAAACTACAAGTTAATGTGGATAGTTTAACATGACCCTCAATTTTATGTATTCCATAATTTTGAGCAAAGTTTTGCTCAGGCTGAACAGAAGGAATCCTCTCAAGGAATCTTTCTGTAGAAATTTCTGTGTAGAGTATCCTTCCTACACTCTTATGGTCAGGAAAGTCAACCTCAAACATTCTAAGTCAATGAGTTAGTCCCCACAGAATTATGACTTTGTCTAATAGATACTAGATTCCCATTTGCTGCTTGTTTAGAGCTATATTAATTTCTGTTTTTTAATTATTTGGCATGCTTAAACCACCAAACATCTATACCTATGTGCACACACACACATATGTGGATTTTCTCATGAAGAAAACAGAGGTACAGACATAAAAGAACAATCTGGGAATCTGGAACTTTGGGGGAAAAAATGAATCAGTACAGCATAACCAGGGGATCAGACGTAGCCAGCATGGCTTTATGAAAAGCAGGTCTTGCTTGACCAACCTGATCTTCTTTTATGACAAGGTGAACTACCCATGGGATGAGGAAACAGCTGGAATGTTGTCTGCCTGGAACTTAGTAAAGCTTTGGTCACCATTTCCCATGGCATTTTCCTGGAGAAATTGGCTGCTCATGGCTTGGGTGGGTGCTGTCCACTGGGTAAAAAACTGTCTGGATGGCCAAACCCTAAGACTGGTCTTGAATGGAATTAAATCCAGTTTGCATCTGGTCACCAGTGGCGTTCCCCAGGGCTCAGTACTGGGCCCAGTTCTGTTCAGTATCTTTGCCAATGATCTGCATGAGGGGATCACAGCAAGTTCACAGCCAACACCAAGCTGAGCTGGAGCAACAATCTGCTGAAGCAGTGCTGTGCAAACAGTTGGATTAAATGATCTTAAGGGTCTTTTCCAACCTAAACAGTAACTCTGAAATTCTAAGCATTATCAGATCCTCACTAAAATTATAACAATTGTAAAAACAGGGGTGCTTATGTGTACGTGCTTTCATATAGAATCATACAATATCATTCTCCTTAGGAACTGTGAACACTTTTACACTCCCAAGGGGATGGGAAAGGATCCCAGAAGCACACCCTGTTTCTGCTAGTAGTTCACTCTATCCCAAGCCCTGGGGAAAGAGGAAGGATTGTAGAGTTGTGTGGAAAACCCTGTACCAAAAGTTCAGAGCTTTCAGGTATTCAGCATTTAAACAGCACAAAATTTCAGTCACCTCCTGGGCACTTTTTGATCCCATTGCATTTCTGAACTAGACCAGGTCTCTACAAAGAAATTAAAACCATGATCTTTCAGTCCTTCTAGGATTTTGCAGCACTGACCTTATTGATAAATAACTTTTCAATAGGCACATTTAAACAGTCAGTCTCAAAATGACCAGTTTTGCTGTACTAGGTTTGGAAGTGCCTGGTTTTCACATTTTTACATGCATTTTAAGCACGTGCATCATGTAGCATTATAAGCCAAGTGCTCTTGAGCAGAATAGACCAATCCGCAATGGTATCAAGAGAAAAAAAAAATAATAAAGAAACTGGCATTACTTAAAAGCACAGCAATGGTAAGTGCCAAAAAAAATTAAGCAGAATGTTTGGTTTGAAGAAGTATTACAGTTCTTTCATTAAAGATTTTTAACCGTATTACCTGTTTTATTATATTCAACTTATCTATCAGTATCAATCCCCCTTGATGATAAATTCTGTAACACACTACCACAAAAGCTATTTCTTTCTGCCACTGTGTCTGAGGTTGACAAGCAGTATTCAACCCATAATTTTTCTAGGATTGTCATGAAAAATGACTGGTACAACACTGGTTTATATCTTTCTGAAAGTTAGATAGCTTTCTGTAATCTACACTTCCTGAAGTGCCTTCCTTGCATTCCCATATACCTCTAATATTTGTTTATTTGGTAGTACCTATATTCAAGATGTACATAAATGAATGAGAAACAAAGCAGCTCTACAAAGTCACCTGCAGCAAAATACAATGTTGACTGATGTTCAACCTCTGTGCAAATACCAAGCCCAAGACAAACTAAGGATAAAACCTGTTCACTCTTCAGCATTTGTAGGCTTCAATCAGGAACTAAATGAAAGGTGAAATCCCTTTCTTATGCAATTAAACCAGACCAGTGTATAGAATGGACTTCTATCTTTACTGCACCAACCCTCACATCACACTAAAATAGATTTGAGTTTGGTGTTCTTTTACTATAATGAACACTGGAGAAAGTATGGATAGTAGACAAAAGCTATTAATTCTCAAACAGGAAGATGAGTAAGTGATGTAAGTGTAAACAGATGTTACTAATTTACTACAACAAATTTTGCTCTCTGACTTACCACGTACCTCTCAGTTGCCTCAGCCATCAACACATGGGAAATGCATCCCAAAACGTGCTGCTACATTACTGGCTTATCCCAAAATTTCATAATTCCAACAGTCTAGTAAATGAGATGTAAAAACCCCACACAAAACTCATATATAAGTTTTGCATTTTTTTTAAACAGGCAAAACCCTAAAATTTTTATTAAATGGATACCAAAAATGAGGTCAGTATTTTCACAAGTGTTTTGTTTGGTATTACATATAACTGAAAAATGCATAATATATGCCTCCCTTTATGGCAAGTATATGAATTACACTCATACGTTTATATAAAGTGCCCCCTCTATGGGACTTCTTACACAGCTGTGCACGGGCAGGACAGTCTCATTTTGCTTTGTGGAACTAAGGTTTCAGAAATATTGCACTGGTTTATTCATCAGGCTTTGACTCCTCCTCACTTATGCAATCCAGCATATTACCAGAGAAATTCAGTTACAAGAAAATTACACTCTTAAAAACACATGATAAATTAAGTGTAAGCTGCAGTGTAGGCTACATCCTACAATGTGCTGGAATGCCCTATAAAGTCCTTTTGTAGGGCATAATTCGGAAAAGAAGCCAGTGTTACATATAAGAAGCCTAGGAAGTACGTTCAGGAGTACAATAGCTCCAGACTGTCCCATATCAGCCTGCTCACATTTCAGGAAATCAACACAGATCACGACATGCATCCCGACCGATGAAAGAGCACAGTCACTACTCCTGACCGTCAGTGTCTCTCTCGCAGGCACTGAAATGATATTAAACTCGACCAGCCACCAAGCAGCCGCAGGCAGCGCAGGCTGGGCGGGTGAGGCTCGCAGTTGGCCAGCGCTCCTGCCCGCACGGAGCCTGCCCCGCTCCGCCACCCCCGGCTGGAGGGGAGGCTCTGTGCCATCCTCGGCAGCCCCTCCGCAGGAGCCTGGGGGAAAACGAGCCGGAGGAGGAAAGAAAGGAGAATTAAAAGGAGGGGGGGGAGGGGTGAAAAAAAGGGAGAATCCACGTTTCTGCATTTCTCTAAAACAAAGAATGTGAGAAAGCAGATGTAGTTCAGCGCAAACGACTCCACCCTGCGAGGCTTCGGTGTTTACTCTCCCGGCTCCCTTGCCCAGCTGTCCTCCAGCCGCGTCCCAAGCTCTTTCTTTTGTTGGGAACTTGCAGCAGCCGCAGCCCCGCCGGGACGGGACGGGGGGCTCAGCCCGAGCGCCCCGCGGCAGCACTTGGCCTTTGACCGCCCCTCCCGCTCTGTGCCCGCAGCGAGCGCCGCAAACCTCGGTCTTCCGCTCAAAAACCCAAAGCGCGAACCCCTCTCTGCCCCCTTCTCAGTATGTGAAAGGAAAAGTCTTACTCTCGTACCCCAGAGGTTTTCCACTCCGCTTATTAGCCAAATCACACAATAAACACACTACATGCAAAGGGGGAGTTACGGTAAGTGTTTTAGAAGTAGAGAGAAACTCACCACCTTCATATTCTTCCACTTCTTGCGCTTTTATGGTTACAAACCGGCCTAATAAAGCAGCGAGGATGAAAAAAGTTCTCGTTTGTACCAAGACTGCCATCATGCCTAGATATCAGACATGTATCCCCCCCGGGCAGCAAGAAGTGCAGAATCGTAAGGTTATTTTAGCACCATGAAGCCAGCTGAGGAGTCGTTCTGCCTTTCCGCATCAGTTCCAGGACAAAGTCTGCCAGCCCTCTTTTCAGCACCAGCTCCAGCGCAGTCTGCAAACACTCCTTTCAGGGGATGCAGCTTTAAATAGGAAGAATGCTGCCTCCACTTTCTTCCTGCCCCTTTTCAGCTCGTTCAGGCTCCTAGTCATCCACTCCCTGCCAAGCAACAGTCTGATTGATGGTAAATAACCGAATCAGAGCTGGCTTCACTCTTCCTTGAACTTTTCTCTTTACGAGCACACTTGCAGGATATTTTCCTGCTGCCGTGCAGTGCGGGTGCTTCTTCAGGACCGTTTAATAAGCAAGCAAAAGCAGAGTTTTAAGCAGCTGTCAGGAAGAGAAAGCTCTGTTTTACCACAGCCAGCGCACGCTTCCTGGAAATGGAGGGTATAGCCCCATTTGGAGCCTATTCCCTTATTAGGAGCTCGGTCCCTGCCAAGCCGGAGGAGGCTTTCCTCCTCTCCCCTGCTAAGTGCCCCCTGCCTCACCGTGTTATCAAACGGGACTCCAGTCCCTTGAGAGGGGCTCACACAGCTAAAATAAGGCAGCTTGCTTCAGGAACTTGTAAATAAGCCCCCTTCGCCCAACAGGAAATAAACATTCTCAAATTAATTCTTTCGCTGAATAATCTTGCCTCAAATGCCTACTTGCTCTACACTTACTGTCCTACCAGTTGGGAAGACTGTAGGAAATCGCCAGAAGATGCTCTACACTTTTAACACCAGAATCACCCCTTCAAACCACCCAATTACCTGCTTTCCTTCAAGGTTCTCTGCCCCTGTTCCCTGACAAACCTACCTAAGCCCCAGCCTAGTATTTGGCCCTTAACAATGTGCCTTAATTAGCATTCTAGCGTGAGTACTAAGCAAATCTCTCTTTTGTGGATCACTTGCAACTGGGAGAACAATGTTAAATTTCTTTCTTCCCACAGTGTTTATGGTCTGCTGAGAGAAAGCTCAGTCACTAATCCCCTCATTAGCTAAGAATGGGGTCATCTATACCTGCTGCAGGGAAATGTAGATTCATCTGCTGTAAGATTTTCTGTGTTCAGCTATTTCAGCTGGAGAACAATCCCATTTGAAGTAAACATCTTCACCCGGATTCATACACATTGGAAACTCCCTGGGTAATCACAGCATGATTTAGCACCTCTCAGTGATGCAGAATCCTAAAGCCTGTGAAGTTTTCCTCTGTTTCTTCAAAGGATGAGAATGCCCAGAAGAAGAAAGGTAACCCAGAAAATGGTACATACAAGCCTATTCTAACAGCAAAACCAGAGATTAACGTAAAAATACGCTGAAGGGGAACAACATCAAAGTTCCCTACTCTCTTGCACCAAGCTGTTTTCACACTATTTTATTTCTGAGGTATTCAAAGATATCTTCTGCAATTTCACTCCTAGGAGAGATTCCTACAGTGATATTTAAAAGCTTGCCCTTCATCTCTAATTCTGTTTTGGTCTCACCAACAAATTACGACTCATAACTAAAACAGATGAACAATAGAATTGAAAAGGATATTAATTGAATGCCCCCCTATAAATACTTGCTTTTATCATGGTCCTGCACTTAAAGATGGTTTCAGTAGGGGAGAAGCCAACATTGCATAGAATAATGTTGTATATTTATGCAACAACTTTCTCTCCAATGTTTTTTTCCCTTTTTTCCATAGATTGTAGGATTCTGTAAGAACAGAGGAATGTGGAATTTTGCAAATTAGCACAAGATCGTGGATAGTAAAGCCTTTTTTTGAGCTCATTTTTCTTCTGTGCCAAGGGAAACTTACACAAGAAGAAAATTCCTTGGGAGGAGAATCCTGGGCCTCAACTCATGGAGCAGATTCTCCAATCCACCTTCATTGTTATACATCCATCTTACAGTATGTAACCACACCAAATTTAGTAGACAGAGACACTGCAATAGTGGTAGGAGTGAATCCTCTTTGTCTAGTTCATCTCAGTAAAGCAATAAATGTGGAAAAGCAGGAAACAAACCCAGGCTCTTTCCACCAGCAGGAGACACTTTGAATTCAGGATTGCCTCAACTACCAATTTGTGGTTGATTAAACACAGAAGATGAAAAAGTGATATGACATGATTAAATAATCACTTTCTAATAGAATCACAGAATAGTTAAGGTTGTAAGGGACCTTTATAGGTCATGTAGTTCAAGTCCCCTGCAACTAGGAGGGACATCTTCAAACAGATCAGGCTTCTCAGAGCTCTGTCCAGCCTGACCTTGAGGATTTCTAGGCGTGGGGCATCCACCACCTCTCTGGGAGTCCTTTTTCAGTGTTTCATCACTCACAACATAAAATTCTTCTTTATAGCTAGTCTGAATCTACATTCCTTTAGTTTAAAGCCATTAACCCTTGTCTAATCACAACAGGCCCTGCCAAAATGTGTGTCCCCATCTTTCTGGCAGACCCCTTTCAGGTACTGGCAGGATACTATAAGATCTCCCCTGAGCCTTCTCCAGGTTGAATAACCCAAATTTCTCCAGCCTGTTTTCACAGGAGAGGTGTTTCGTGCTTCACATTAGAGCAACCTTCACGTTTTAAGAATATACAGTATGAAAGGAAACGACAACACAATAGCAAAATCTTTATACAAAAGCAGGGTGTACTCAATGACAAGCTCTAAAAAGTCTTGATGAAATGAGAGTTCTCTCCAAAGCTAGGACACTCCTAGAAATGTCAAGATAGAATACTCTGAAATAAATATATAACTAAATACTACCAAATATCCTGTTTGCTGATATTATGATAATGCTACTTTTAGCCAGTAAGTCAGTACTGTAGGTTATCTGACCTAAAAGTCACATGTAAAATTCAAAATTACTCAAAAGTCAAAGCACATTATGAGTCATAGATGAGGCTAGGGAATACTCTTAGGTAATTGTGAGGACTCAGAAATATATTAAAATATAATTCACACACTTAAACCTTTCAAAATCTCAAAGTCAAGCCAGAAAAACCCAATTAGCAACTTCAAATGCATGTGAGCATGCATACATATGAGCAATTAAAATCCAATCTCCTTGAGGGTCTCTCCAATGGAGTTTAAGCGCCTCTCACACCTTTCACAGTGTTACATACAGTGTGACAGTGCTCCTGTTCTAAACTAATCTGTACCAAGCTGATAAAAAGTATCTTCATATAAATGAGCAAGCTATCTGCTACATATGAGAACCTGTGCCAGTGTTTTAGATCAATATGAAATCAGTGGATACATGGAAACTGGAAATAAACTCTAGCTGAATTCAAAAGGTATCTGTTCAAAGACAAGCAAGATTTTTTCAAAAGCAGTGCGGTTTCACCAAAGGGAGCTTACACCAATGCGAGAGTTGCCATCAAGTTTTATGTAGGCAGTTAAACCCATGGTAAGTGCTGTTTGAAATTTCCACCTTGTATAACTTCTTCGAGCACACACTTAGCTTAAAAAAAAAGCAGCAAATTGCCACACCATATATTTAACTCTCAAAAATATAGTGCACAGAAAATGCTTGCCCTTTCTTGGAATTAACCATTAAAATGAACATGACTGAAATACTATATGAGAGGAAAATAGTTCTTTGAAATAGTACCTTTGAAGTGTGTTCACACTGCACTTTTAAGACTATTACTGCATAAGGAATCGGTTTTCCCATTTCATACAGGCCCTTCTAGTAAAAGAAAAATTCTGCTATTTAAAATGAGAAAATGTAATAGGAAACTACAGAAAAAGGTAGGAAAAATAGGGAACTACAGAAAAAGGCAAGAAGGAAAACAGAGGAATATTATACCACTTTTCAATCATATTTTAAATGGACTAGATTCCAAACCACACAGACTCAAAATCATAATCTTCCTGCAGAGAAATCCACGTATAAAACTAGTATCAGCTAGAGATTTAAACAATGCTACATCAGTAACACTGCTGCCCAGCTGTAGGAAAATATTCCCATCAACCTTTGTGTAGGAAGGTTTAATAAATGAATTTAAGTCCTAATAGAGGAAAGTTATCTTTCTTGGTTGCATTCAACCTTTGCAATGTTGTTTCAGTTTATTTTTAATTTCAGGACATAAGATGATACTTTGCTTTAAAACTGCTAGTGAGGAGTCTTGGATTATGTCAGTCACCATAAATCGGCATTTGCTATGAGGAACTCCAAACCCAGTAAATTCCATAAGTTACTGGCACTGGCAGCTTTTCATTTAGAATGTCTCAATTAAATTAAACCCAACATTAGTCTAAGTAAAAAAGTCAAGGAATTAATTAGGGAAATAACTAGGGAAAGTCTTGCATGAAGTCTCCTGAAAATTATACTTATTCTTTACTTAGAATAGGAAAGCCAGCATCATTATTTTATTCTTTATTACAAATTCATTGTCAAGCTGGCTTTTGTTTGCCTAAGAACTTAAACTGATTAAGTGAGAACATAAAAGGATCACAGCAAGCTACCCACTTAAGTGGCAAAGGCAAATGCTAATCTGTAATTCAAATAGGTCCCAATTGATGGCCTTCACTGGATTTTTTTTCCTAATATTTAATTAACTTACCTTAGGACCCCAAGATAGCTTACTTTGTTCTTTTTCATTGACTGAAAGTCCCTGAGTTAAAGTTCTAGCCAATAAGCATATTCATAACTCAAATAATTTTTCTGACCTAGGGAATCACTTAAACCAATGGGACTGCAAAGAAAGAATTTGGCTGAAAGTTTATTTTTAACTTAATTCACTTGTGGAAATAGGCTTGTTATGTGTTGAGGCTCAGGATTACTTAATCACCACCACTGAATTTTATCCACAGTTTTAAAATAGTATTATTTTATTGTCATTCGCTTATTTTAAAATTCATGTCCAAGACTATGTAGAACTATTTTGTCTTAACACACTTCAGACCACTGAACTGTGCTTTAATATGCTCAGTGCAGCCCCAAGCACAAAATGAACACTTTGGTAACTTGTCATCATGTCCTAGTATAACATACCATGTCTTCAAGAAACAAAATGCTGTATCTGTCTTCTAGAGTTTATATTGTGTAAACTAAGGACATGATTAAAATCTTATGTATTGATTTCATTCATGGTTGTTGGAAGTTTTGTAGCTATTGCTGTTTATTTATGTAATGTATAATGATATAATTGGTGCAAGTTTCATATATTCAGAAATATTACAGGATTTATTCTCAGAAATGTAAGAAGCATCAATGACCCCACTGAAAGGACAGGAAGGTGATGTGGAGCTCAACTAAACTCTTATTGCCTATGCTCTTACCTAAAGCCCCATGCAGATGGAACCCTATAGTCACCAGTATTTATGTGCAAGGTATGGACCTAAGAGCGTGTGTGCTCAACTACCAGAATATTAGCACAGCATGCTGCCTGGGCCTGTGTCCAGCGCTCCTGTCTGTAAAATCGTTTCACTTTGGGTAAGAAAAGAGCTCATGGTTACCATTTTGGTCTCATGTACTAACATCCCATTGGCCACTATCAGGCTGTGACCAAAGTACAGTAAATACCCCAGCAAATTGTTTTCCCTATCATTACACTGTTATTTTTAAAGCATTGATTTTCAGCCTTAGAACTTAATTTGTATCACATCCAAAGTTGATGGAGTCATCTACTTGAAACCTGGGAAATAAAACGTTTAAGTTTGTAGCAACATTCTTACCAACCATAACATGAGCAAGAAGTTCAGAATGCAGTCCTACAAACCACATTGCTCCCAAGTCACATCTGATTTCCTAGCAAAATAAAAATGCTGAAAAGCCTGTACACACTACATGCCAATTAACAGAGCTGGCCTACAGATGTGACTGGAGAATGGCTAAAGCAGCTCCAGGAGGGACTTCAGAATCACAGAATACATATGTTAAAATTAATCTTAGAGAAAAGTATATACATAATGCTCCCAGGAAAGTTAGCTACTGATCAAGTTCTGCAGACTAAGTTTCCAAGTAAAACCCCAAAGTAAGCAAATGTACTGGAATGTGTCTGAGCTCAAAATGAGACTTTGTCAGCTGTTGCTCTGGGCCTGAGCCTGCTGCCTGCAGGGAGCTATGGGGGAACCACGCTGGGTGGCCTGCAGAAGGGAGTGTCTTGAGCAGATGGGGCACTGTGCAAGCCAAAAGTGGAGACATGTCCAAGGAGTGTCTTCCCTCAAAGGGAAAGGGCCACTAAAATAAGGAATATATTTTCCCCCCTAAACCCCCAAATTTATTATTACATCCATATGAAACAAAGTGCCTGTGACTTTACACACACTATAAAGTAGGACTGAAGGGATCCATTTACACAGGATATTGCTTCCCATGTAAAAAAAACCCTTAGCAGATGTTTAGTGAATGTTCGGTACCTATAGACACATTTGGACAACATTCTCAGGCATGTGGTGGGATTCTTGGGGTGTCCTGTTCTTGACTATGAGTTGGACCCAATGATATTGATGGGTCCCTTCCAACTCAGAATATTCTATGACATAATGCCCTATATTAAATTTATATTCTCCAGAAAAAGCCCATTTTTAAACATACTGGTTTTTGTCCTGGATAGTTGAAGTGCCTTTGATTCCATTTACTTACCATTTAAAATTGGGAAAGGCCTCAGCTCCATTGACAAAAGGAACTTGGCTTGCTCAGCATCTTACTGGAATTGCTCAGCTTTCTATAAGGCAACCTTCTTAAATTACATTATTCAATATCTTTAATTAGTAAGAAGAAACAGATTTAATAATTTCAGGGCAGGCATTTTTGACACCAACTCAAAGCAGTAGACACAGGGTGAAAGATTGCCCCTGTTGAAGTTAGCAGCAATATTTCAGCTGCTGAATTAATGTATTCTCTTATGACTGAAGCTTCCACCCCCTTTTTACCCATCTTTTCATCACTCTATTAATACATAAACTTTAATCTGCTTTAAAGGATTGGAATAGTCAAAATGATACTTTTAGATTCTCTTCAGCAGTAGTTTTCTTCTATCAAGAAAATGTGATTTATATAAGGGCTATGTTCTCTCTTAAAAGTGAGTACTCTTCTAGAAAATAGGAACTACGTCTATCAGGTGGTAAGATCTGATAAATAGAAAACCAGGGTATTCATAAAACCCAATTTAAAAATAATTTTTATAATCGCGAAAAAAGAAAACATGTCATTTTTCTTAGTATTTTCTATGTTGATATGGACATTCCCTATTCCTTTCTTTCAAGCAGCCAGGGAAAAACTGCCAACATGGACAAAATTGTGGATAATTAATAAAAAAAAAAGGGGGAATAGCAACAATAGTAGAAAGAAATAATACAGGAAAAGGAGGAAAAAAGGAATCAGAATTTGTGTAAGTCAGGGATATAAAACTTGTCTTTATGCATCACATTCACACAAAGCTGAAATGAAGAAAAATTTCTGTAACAGTTATAATTCTAGCTATAATTCTAGCACAGGGATGCTTGGTGTCACTACTAGAACTATTAGCCCAGGACATTAAATAAATGTCAGTACAGTTATGTCTAAGTTCAAATAGAGAATGCAAAGGAGGTTTATTCTGCCTGCTTTACTTTTCCATTTCCTTTTCATGCTGTCTTCTTTCCAATATTTTATGGCTTTTATGAGCCTTATTGCACTAAGATTCTGTGAATGCATGTGTGGAGCACATTTTAATCTGTCTTTAAACATTAAGTGCTAATTGAAAACATAGGTTTCCTCAGAAAGAATTCATCGTCATGATTTAATTTTGAAAAAATAGGCAAACTGAGCCCTTTTAAAAAATTTTTTGAAATTTTTATTTCAATGCAGAACTCCTTATAAGGTAGGCTTATTTTCAAAGTTATGACCCATCACCAAGTAGACTTTCATCTGGTTAATGGGCTGAAGCAGGTTGTGAAAAAGAGTATTCTCCATACTCACTGATATGCTTTATTTTGCCTGAGCTGATTGCTTTGATGATGTAGTTCAGGAAATCAGCCTCTTACCCTTTTTAAGGGATTGATAGCTTAGATGACACTCAGTCATTTTATAAAATAGTTATGAAAGCTTAAAGATGGTTATACATTTCCACAATAGCATAACATTTGCTTCCCAAAGGTCCCCCTACTCCAAGATCCCCATGGCAGGCAAAAACTTCTTATATCTCTTGTTATGTCATTTCTGGCAGCAGCTGAAATAACTTTTACCTGGTGGCACTGCAGCACATGAGCACAACCTCACCTTGTAACCCTGGATCCAGTGATAGGGTGGTCTGAAATGTACCTAGAGATCAGTCAAATCCACAGCAGGTAACTGGACTGCCCTTTTCCCCCTCAGTTAATGGCTGCTTGCTGTCTGGGAAAGATTGAGAGTTCTTGTTAGAAAACAAGGTTTGCATAGATGATTTATATTCAGGTACCTTTAAAGTACCAGACCATGTCACATATACTCTTCCTCAAATCTGCTGGGACATTAAATTACACCCACATTACCTCAGCAGGCAAATCAAGTCTGACCACTGCTACACAGAGCAAGAACCACACAAACTGAGCCATGAGTGAAAAAGCCTTCACAAAATGTGGGCAAACCCCAGAGATCTCTCTCACCATGCTTATTTCCATCAGTTAAGGTGCTTTCCATGTGAATCCTCTAACCAAACCCAGTCTTGTGGAAAGTTACCCATGCAGAAAAGTACCCATGCAGTGGAGCCCCCACCCACTGAGCCACCCACTGCTCAGACAGCCCTGGCACTACAGGACACTCTGCACATGGGCGGTAGGAAGACAGATTGTTAATATTCGCTGTCCACCTCATTCCATGTCCACTATTTTATATTTCTAATTGTCACATATATATTCAAACTTTATTGGACTAAGCTTTTTTTACTTAATCCAATCACAAACATATCCACAAAAACCAAGTATAGGTATGAGTTAATTGCAACTTTTATACCTTGTAATCAGGCTGGTTGGTTATTGGTATCGCATATTGTGTTATCATTCTGATCATGATATTCCTACCAATCATTCAGGGTACTTTCAGAAGGATTTCTCAGCTTTGTTTATTTAATATTACCATTATATTGTCTCTTAAATACACTCACAATCATATCTTTATGAAGGAAAGAGACCTGAATAGCAAGTACTTGATATTCCACAGATTTTAGGACATTGGGAATTAAATATTTGATTATAAATGGTGATTTTTATACCTATGTTTAAATATCTCATGCACTGGATGGAAAACATATATGAAAATGCTCATTCAATTTCTTCTATATACTTCCAACATTCAACAATGCACTAATTCACCTATGGAGAGCAAACTTTAAATTGCATGAAGGATAATTTCAAGCAGGATAAAATGTGCTTTTGCTTAGTGTTAAAAAACTTATCCTTTGCAACTAGAATGCAAGTTCTAACCATCTGCTGTTATTAATTTCATATACTATTTTTTATTGTTACTTAAAAGGTTGCAATAGAAAATTTCAATTCATAT
Source organism: Pseudopodoces humilis (assembly GCF_049639895.1). Lineage (NCBI taxonomy): Eukaryota > Metazoa > Chordata > Aves > Passeriformes > Paridae > Pseudopodoces > Pseudopodoces humilis. The sequence goes on along the minus strand of NC_142207.1, from coordinate 30,645,174 downwards.
ACAATTTTAATGAAGCAGGAAGAATTTTCAGATATCTTTATCTGCTTCTTGGAACTGTTTGTAGAATTACACCTAAAAATAAGAGACTGGTGTGAAATTCTAGCCCTACTCTTCTGAGAATACAGGAATAGTTTTGATATAAAATCTTGACCTAATTTATTTGCATAAAGAAAGCAAACACATGTCAGAGGTAAAGTCCTGTTAGGAACTTGACATTGATCCCAGCCTTACCTTCAAGATTCCTTTAGGAATTGTCAAAAGCTTCACAAGCCTCACTGAAGTCACAGTGTTCCATGCAGATGTTAACTCAAGGATACAGCAAACTTTTAAGAAGTCACCAGCATATAGTCAAATATCCCTAGGGGCTTAGACATTCTCCAGGACCCAGTTTATTTAATACATATTCTTTTTTTGGTTTTTTTTAAATCTTAAATTGAGGCTTGTACACCAGCCCTTCTGAATAATCTTGTGAGGTTTCTAATGTGTAGAAAATAGAAGGAGTAGGGAGGGGGGAAAAGTTACTCCTTACCTCTCCTCAGTGCCACAGATGTTTAAAAATACTATTTATCCCCATGAAGAAGAATTTTTGGGCTCCTGAAAAATTAGTCAAATAAAGCCATTTACAATGATGGGGGGACCAACAGACCATTAAGAGTTCATTGCACTACAGCTTCAGGATCAGTATGAGCAGAAACTCAGCCCACTGACCAGCTAAAGCGTGGCCTGGAATAGGATTTCCACTATGGCAAAGGAGAGCGACCTGCCTGTCACCAGCAAAATAACAAAATACAGATTCTGGTAGAAAAACCAACAAGGCAGATGGAGCCTTTTACATTCTCCATAACCCCAGACTGATTGAGGATATCAGACCACAATCCAATGTTGTTATGACAGTCTTGCAGTGGCTATTTGAATGTTTGCTGCTAGACCTACAACAAGGAATTTTAAAAGCCCACTATCTTCTATATAGGCTCCAACAGACCATCAGAAGGCCAAGCTGAACCTAACACACACATAGACTAGAGGAAGTACTTAGTTAGAGTGGCACACAGACAAATATTTTCTCTGGCAGAGAATGAGTCTCTATAAACAGAAACACAGTTAAATCATGCACTTTTTACAGGAACTAAAGTATTCAAACGCCAAAAAAAAGTCACTACCTAAAGAAAAGGTAAAGAAAGGAAAGAAAAAAACAGCTAAATAATCATAGAATGATTCCTTATTTTCATGAAGCTGGATCCTTTCCAACAGTGTACTCCTTCAGTGCTATTGTAAGGTTTTGAAGCTCTGTATGTTGTACCCAAAGAACCATTAGTTTCTACAACTAAGTGGATGCTTCAGTAAATCCTTCAATTCATCTAAAGGCTGTTTGCAGTTGTTTATTTTCAAGCTTTATTTAGTGTCATATTTACACAGTCAGACTCAAGTCAGCTCTAAGTGCCCTGAACACAGAGGTCACAGCAAAGTCAGAAAACTCAAAATCAAATGCTATTTTTCTAATGATGGTGAAAAACTACACAAAGAAACTGCAGAAACAATTATTATAAGTGCTATTGAAACTTAAGTCTCTGATATTTACCAGCCTTCATGGAAATCATTCTCCACTATCAGTAAGAAGGACATACCAAAAGTAGTTCTGCCTTTTGTTCACTCACATTTACACAGCAGCTATTGGAAGGCTTTAATCCTATAGCTTGGCTTGTCTACAATACTTATCCTGACAAGTGTGCTCTAACTGTTTTTCCTGTTTTTATTCAAGAATGAATCTATCCATATTATTGAGGATAGACATAACTGAAGTTTGATCTGCTTCTTTAGCAAACATGCTTGATCTATACCAGGCCTATGCACCTTATCCAAGTTATCTCTCTTGGTCCAGGAATTCTACAAATTCATCTATTTCCTCCATCTCTGAAAGAAAATTTATGTCTAAGTCACTTCTAGTAGAATGTCATTTAACAATCTACGAAAATGTTCCCAGTCAATACTTTTTCCATTCCTTTAAGAGTGACACAGTATCCCTTTAAAAGCAAAGGTACTTCTAAAGTAAAGAGCTAGTAAACTATGCGTGTAAATATTACTTTTTCACATTTGAACTGATGAATGCAGATTTTCTGTGAAATGACCTCCCTAAGGGAGTAAAGTCACATTCAGTTTTATAATTACATGTATACTCAAACTTATTGAGTAAATAGAGAACTTGTTCGGAGAAATCAGATGAAACCAGCCCAGTCCTTCATCTGTGCAATCCTCTTTTTCCATTGTGGAAATGAGGAAGGGTTTAAATGGCTAATTGGAGATAAATATTTTTGTAAAAAAGCCAGCTGTGTGCCAGGCAGGAAAATTTGGTCCCTAGTACTTAAACAAAAAATGAAATACTTTGAAATTCCAAGGTTATCAATGCACCTGTGTAACTCTCATTAAACTTAACTGACATTTTATACATTTGTTAAGGGCAAAACACTCTCCTACACCTGCAGATCTTCTCGAATATCTGCTCATTTTCATGGCTTTTTATGACTGTAGGCCAGATTATAATTTAAAATTGCAAAAAGCATAGTATATTTCAACAGACTAATCGACTTTTTTGGCTTTGGATTTGTGTTAGCTTGAGTCTTAGCTCTGGGTACTGGACCTGGCGTGGCCTGTGGCTCCCAAGGGCGCAGCTCCTCCCACAGTCCCCACCAGGGAACAGCGAGGGACTCAGCCTGGCAGCCCACACATGCCAGTTCAGAGGAGGGCACATCCATGTGACTCAGCCTCCTGCTCTCTGAGCTTTCCCACTCCTCAGAAAGAGACCTGGGCATGAGGAGAGCTGCCGGTGTCTGCGCACAGTGATGAAATTCTGGAAGGGCTCACGCAGAAGCTCTGGGGATTGGACACAACTGATCCCTTGTTTGGCAGGGTCCTGTTTCCTCAGGACCCATTTCCACCTCTCACTAGGGTTTCAAATACATCACTTTAAATTGCTATGAAAGCTACTAGGGCTTTAAAAGCAGGTCAGGGTTAGGGCAGAGCCAAAACTGTTTCAAACCAGCTTAAAAGCCAAGAACGAAAATCTGCTTCAAAGACAGTTCTGTGCAAGCTTCATGCAAGTGCCCAGCTGAGGAGATTTAAAGGTCTGAAAATTCCAAGAAACACAATTCTGGCCAGATTAAGACAGCTAAGAAACATGAAATAAATCATCTGACTTTAAAATCAATTTCTTCAAGCATCAGACGTGCCTGAGATTTCCCCTTTCCATCAGATGGCCAAGCACTCTCCCATCAGGCCATCCCTCAGGAGCTGGCTCTCTCCTTTACATAGCCCTGCTTCATCTGAGACCCTGACCAAAAGTCTGACTCACTTCACAGTGCCATCCCAAAAGCTATTTTTATTTCCCAGCTTTATAATTCTCTCTCAGATGTTAATCTATTTGCTCCTCCCTCCTCCTCCCACATAAGAACTTAGAAGTCTTTCTTCTCAGCCAGGATAATAAAATAATAAAACAAGCAAAGAGATTGTGAGCCAAAGCATTTTGGAACCACCGAATTTATAAAGTATCAAAAAATAACTTCCTGTGTATTTCTGTAGCAATGCAATGTTAAAAATCGGGGTTTTTTTTGGTCTCTGAACAAAGTTCCCCAGAAAATACACAGGGAGATTGGAAATTCAGCATTAGGCTAAGGAATACCTCACTTTCCCCTGAATAATGAGGTTACTACAGCTGTGCAGTCATCCACCAGGAATCCCTCTTACTGGACTATAAAAGCTGCTATTTTATTCAAAAAATTCTCAGCTGGATTATTAAGTTCTAGTGAGACATGCAGAAGAGCAGGACTGATTTGGAGAGGGCTCAAATTTGCTTAATAGGAGAGCTGAAAGAAAATAATTCTTACTGAGACTTTTTTTAAGAGTATTGAGATTTAATTTAGTTGAACAGAAATATATTTTCATGTTAGACTAGTTATAAATATTCTCAGGTTTTGGCTATAGAAAGTAAAATTACATCTGAAAACCACTCCCTGACAAGCAAGAAGAGTCATATTTCAATCTGTTTTGACTTAATTAGAAATTTTTTTTTACATACGTAGGGTTTAGATAGACAACCATTGCAATTGGAAAATTATTAAAAGGCGTAATGTGAAGAGGTTCTGACTCAATGGCTAAGGTATTCCTGACTCCAAGAAAGCTCTGAGGAAATAATGGCAACCTTTGTAATTTGCAGAAATAATAAGTCTTATGAAAGGATGCCTTCACCTCCTTGAATAAACTCATTTGGCCTCAATGCATTTAACCAACGCACTGGGAATACCTGATGGTGAAACACCTATCCAGCCTGACAGGAACTGCTGGCAACTCCCACAGGAATGGGCAACCATAGCTGTCCTACAGGGATGTAAGCAGGGGGTACAGAGACACTGAGCCCTCTGTGCTGCTATTGCTCCTTTCCCACTCCAAGAGCCTACATACCAGATCCAGCCAGAAAAGAAGGGGTTAAGAGCCAGAGAGCAGCTACAATGCCAGGAGCGTGTGGGCTGCTGGCAGAAGAGTAGGAGAGCAGTCAAGTTTCAGACACAGAATGGCACAGCTTTACCTGAAGTATCACCCTGTAGAAATACAGAGAGTAAAAGCTTCCCATAAAACATAAAAAAGTGGTTTCCACATTAATGATGATACTTCTCATTTCCAGAAACGAGCAAAGAGCCAAAGATACAGTTTTGCTTAAATGCAAAAATTTAAATTAGCCATTATTAAAGCAGAGATACATATATCATATTAGAATATTTGTCTGTTTGTTCACATTTTATTTGAATTCTACAACCTCTACTTAAAAGGTTTTACTGCTTCTCTCTGAACACAAGTAACTTTTAACTTCCAATAGTGAATTTACTGACCTTGTAGTAATGATTTATGCATCATTTCCTGCATTGCCAAGCATCTGTGGATGCTCTTGAGTGAGCAGGGAACACACAGATTGAGAAACTGTATAAAACAAGGCTTTTTAGTTTGGAAGTCTCTCCATTCAGTTGCCTGCTATTTTAATGATTTTCAACCATTGCAAGTCTAACTGATAGTAAACAAAACTTTTTCAGGCAACTCTCAGTTTTACCTCATGGTATCCTAGTGTGAAAGGAGAAATGCAATTTAATGATACTCTTTCCTTTTAAAGCCAGTGATGAAAAGTGATGAATCCAGCCCTGCCACCATCATATAAGAGGGTGTAATGTGGGCTGCTCTTCCATCAGCATACCCAACTTCTGTGCAGAATTTCCATATGGACACTTCCTTTTTATATTTGTCCCTTTTCTACATGTGTCACTTGAATGACACAAACAGGAACAGTTAATTATGAAAGGCATTTCCAGGCAGAGAAATGCAATTTATAAAAATTTCTAAAAAAATGTAGCAATTGTGTAATGCTGTTTTCTACACTAACATTTCACTGTCCTCTTGTTTGCTACATGAAATAATTCTGTAAAAAAAGAGGTCATTTCTCTTTCTTGAAAATCTTTGTAATGGATTTCTAACACATAGTATATATATTTACTTTTATATTATTTGTATTTTTACATATGTTTTTCAGTAGATCATCTTGTTCTCCAGTTATTATTAATTGTTGTTAGACTGTCATTTCAATCAACCTTATTTTGAACCTGGAAGCCAACTGGCTTTTCTACAGATCTGACCTTCAAATGAATTTTATTTGTATCCATCATTGACTGATTTTGTCAAGAATCTGTGCTTCCAAGGAAAACTTTGTCCAAGTTACACAGGTTGGACAAGTTTGATTCTCTGATGGGATTTTTTCCAGCCTATGCTTATAGAAGAGATGCCTTTTCACATGTGCAGCCACACATAATAAAAGGGAACAGCTGTGTGCCATCTAAGAGGAGATTCTAAATGATCAAATTCTGGCATTTCAGAGCAGACAGCAGTAGGTTGAGCCTCTGACTGAAGTGATGCACTCAAGAAGCAGCAGTGGATCTTAAACGATGTCATTTAAGAGGTAGCTTGGGGCCAATGCAAACCTGCCTACTGACATCCTCAGGGATCACAGCTGGATTTTCACTTCAGGGAAAGCACAGACTGCCTATTCCATTTACCACTAGATGAGCTGCCAAAATTTTGAGTGTAGAATTAGTGAGATGTGAAATACTACATGACTAAGGAGGACCAAACAATTAAATGAATCATGACTAACTCATCTTTCTTGCTCCTTGTGAAGTGTTTTAAAAATTCTTTGACTTTCAGCAGTGCAGATATTAGGATTTACTTCATTAAACTGGGGGACAGAGAGGGACTGTGGTACAACTGTATGACTGTTCTCACAGAACTAGGAATGGCCATACTAGCTTAATTAAATTTGAGTATCTCACATCACATTGGGACACTGAGAAGGGTGGAGTTCAAATTCCACAATAAGAATGAGAATCAAGCATTGATTTCTGTCTGAAATAAAATGCTCAGAGCCACACCTTTCATGCTAACACCCTGCAGACAAAAGAGTTTTCCAGTTAATTTTTACTCTTCTTCATGAATTCAGTTGCTTCCAAGCTACAAATCTGAATTGATCAATCTCACCCTGTTGTATTTAAGAGCTTCTTTTAACCTGGAGATAGCTGTTCTGCCATAGTAGTTAACTATGTTTCCAGCTCAGGCATAAAACTACTTGAAAAAGACCATATAGTTTCAGCACAGGCTGCAACAATAAATCTAAGAGAAAATGTCCTTCACTGCTGTAAATTTCTAGGCAGAAATTGAAATTACTTCTACTCAAGAAAAGTAAAAATTTGATTTTCCAGATTCTCTACAAAACAAACCCCTTTCATTTCACAGAAGTGCAATGACACAAATTAAATCTCTGTACACATTTCTGTAATTTCTGAAGTTACCCGAGTCACTGATAGCCTCTGCCAGGGACTCTCAGGCTGCCCATGTCCAGAGACCTCAGACAGCAGCAGCATAAATTATTGGTGGTTCTATGATGGAATAGTTCAAAGAAATCCTGATCCTTACAGATAGAGTGAGGAAATGAATATTAAAAATACATTTTAATTGCATCTAAATTGAGAGCGCTAGCCATTGCTAATGTTAATAAATATCTACAATCCAGCTGCAAGGGTTTGAAACTAACAGTGGGTGTGTGGGGCTGCCACCAAACAGCAAATAATCAAATGTAAACAGACTGCAAAGGAGCTGGGAAGTTCTGAGCATGAAAAACTCACAGAGCTGACTGCAAACCATCCTATGATGTTACCCAAAGCTATTAACTGTGTTTAAAGACATGCAAAAATCATCCAAGGAAAACACGAGAATGATGAATTTAACCACTGAGTTTTCTACATGAAAAGGCTATTTGGAAGGGTATCGGGTTTTAGTGGGTTTTGCTGGTCTTAAGTATAAATAACCAATCCAAGGCCAGTTTAATGACATTTCTCCCCTACTGCTTAAATATCTCCCAATATCCAAGATGCCACTGGCATACATGTGCAAAACCAGATTTGCAAGCAATAGTCCTATTTAGGTATTAGACCTTACACTCTTATTGTCCCTCTAAGTTCTGAAAAGCAAATATGAATGGAGATGATGAAACTGGTTTTCCCTTTATTTAACTTTCAAATAATTTTACAAGTGTGCCTTTTAACTCATTAAAAAAAATCAAAAAGGGATTTTGAAAATTCCACTATACACCTGTAGTCTAATAATAAACATTCTCTATTTCAACCAGTCCTGAAGTAATATCAAATGAGGATTGGAAGCAGAGAAAAAAAAGAAAAAGCAGCTAGAAACTACCTTGTGCCAAGAGCAGAATCTGAGACAAGTCATATGGAAATGCACATTAATCCACAAACATCTCAATATTCATTTTTTAACAAAACAGTAGTTCTGCATAGCAACAGGGAAACAGTAACCAGAACAACCACTTCATATGCCCAGGTTTTCCATTCAATCAAGGTACTTCCTCTGGTGTACAATCAAACATTGTTGAATAGCTGCAAATCATGTAAAGATCCTGATTTGTTTGCACTTCAGAAAAACAGACCAAGCTAGTTCATGTGGGTCTTAAAGATTCTTTTTTCCACCTCAGTAAACATTTTTTTCTAATTGTAACCCTACTTAAGAAAGACATGATGAAATTAACTGCACAATTCAGATTTACGTGCTCTATTTTTGAGGTACTGCAGTTTCTTGGCAAGTCTGATTGCCCTGAGTTCCTAAGATTAAGTTCAAAGACAAGTGCAAGTGGACATCTTCATTTCAGTGTACAAAAAAGCCATTATAAAGTTTCACATGTTTTTACAATTACGTGGATTAGCAGTTTTCAGTCCCCAAAATAGCTGCATCTGTCATCATTTATGTTCCTACCAAAGTAGTCTGGTATTCCAGAATGGTTAAGCTTCTCCACAACTATGTTCAAATGAAGGAAATGAAGAAGAAAAATATGAGGAAGGAACAGCTTCAGTTTGAATACATGTAGCCCCAAACATTCAAAAAATATCCTTTTTTCTTTAAAGAAAAGTTCACTTGTCTTACCATTTCAATATGTTTTCAAGAAACACTGCAGATGGCACCTTCTCAAATCTGCTGGTTTAGAAATGTAAATTTCTAAGATTTATAAATATGTTTACACCTTAATATAGGAAAACCAGGGCATTTAGTTATAGGACAATGGGAGATGGATTCAAACTGAAAGAGGGCAGGTTTAGCACAGATATTAGGAAGAAATTTACTTGAGGGTGGTGAGGCCCTGGCACAGGTTGTGCCAAAGTTGTGGATTCTCCATCCCTGAAAGTGTTCAAGGCCAGGTTGGATGGAGCTTGGAACAACCTGGTCTTAATGGAAGGTGTCCCTGCCCATGGCAGAGGAGTTGGAACAAGATGACATCTAAGGTCCCATCCAACCCAAATCATTCTATGATTCTGTGAAAAGAAGAATTTGGAATAGGTTCTTTTTTCATGCCTCTTGACTTAAAAAGTACCTACAAAATTTTAAACTAGGTGTGGCAGTCATATTTCATATCCTAATTAATCAAACACCTTTGCTGAGCAAACATGGGCAAGAGCTCAACCTCATATACATCTTTAAAAAGCAAATTGGTATAATCTTTAAATTCTGTGTCCAAAGTCTCAACACTGTTAAAAAACCAATTCAAGAGTTTGATACCTGAACACGAAGGGAAATACTGCACTATGACCAGAATGAAAAGTTTGGAACAAACTTCTGGGCACAGCCCCTTTCTCTGGAGGAGCTGGAGAGCCTTGTCCTGCTGCAAGAAGGAAGGAAAGCAGAGTCACCTCCTGCCTATCAGCTGCCACCAACTAGACACACTCTGATGCTTCTCCTATGCTGCTTCTGGAGCAGACTTTTCTGGGTGCTTACAACAATTCCTCTGAAAAAAGGGAGCATCTCTCCACTTTCAAATTCCCTAAAACTGCACCTCTCCGTCCTAACTTATTTTCTTTGTTTGACTACTTTTATCAGCACAGATCAACCATAAACAACTCACTTCACAGACCACTGCAGGATTAACATTTCCCATTTTTAATTCTTCATTTGAGCAAGATATTGTGTTGCAATGTTAGCTCATTGTTCTCTTGGCTATTAATAACATTGTACTGCATGTAATAAAAAAGTTAATTGAAATCTCAAGGCAGACAATAACAATTCAGGAGTTTAACTACAAGTCATCTTGCAAAGTGACATTGTGGTCTGGTTAATGATAGAAAAATTGTTAGCTCTGTCTCGTTAAAAAAACAGATCTCTGCAGAATAATTTGCAGAGATGCAGAAAATATATAATTTAATTTTATTTCTGAATAAAATATAATTTAATATTTTTTTTAATTTTTAGGATTTTGTCTCTGAAACATCTACAGAACTTCATAGCAACTGTTGTGTCTAATTACCAATGCAAATAAAATAAAATTACACTACAATTATTTGTTTCAAGCTCTCTTTTGAGAACAACCTCCTCCATTCTGGCATTAATGAATTCATACTGCCTTTCCCAGCTATCATAAGGAGCTTAGTATAGAAATTATGGATATCTTCATGTAGAGTAGAAAATGAAAAATTCTTGCTTTACCCAAAGCGATTGTTAGTGCATTTTGAAGATTGCATTTTACCCTTTGTGAACACAGCTTTGCTCTCCAAGAAAAAATCTCACTAGCACCACTGAAATAAGTGCAGTTACCAATCTGCAAAATCAGCATGAGCAAGAAAATGAGGTCTGCTAGGGCCAAGTGTTTCACATTAAATATTGCTGGCATAAAATCTAATGTGTCCAATGTTCATTTCCTTTAAGAAAGGGGCAGGATGTGACTCAACAGAAAGCATAAGTCATTTAACAGTGCCTGTAAGCACTTTGTGTTTCTAGTCGAGCCTAAAAAGCATTTAAGGATCAGACTAAGAACAGATCTTAATTAAGGTATTAATAGTACCTCCCTGACAGTAAGATGTTTAAATGTGGTCCATTTAAAGTGTTCTCCATTGTTTAAAAATATATAGGCTGTAAATCTTCAGTGCTTAGGGACCTGCTGCCTTTTTAGGGTGCTAAGAATGAACTTCCATTAACAAATCTCTGAATTCTGCACAAACCTGTTTCAAGCCCTGTATTTTGACAGAGTAGTATGCCAAAAAACATTTGATCAATGCTATTCTGAAGACCATTGAACTTGCTAAATATAGATCACTCTAAACTTAACACATCAGGAACACATCAAAAACTGCAACTTAAAAGTCAACTATACAGCAATATAGCACATTATAGTAAAATTATAGGGCAAATATGACACATCATGTCTACAGTTCCTCAGAAGTTCCTCAGGAGACTTACATATGAACAACCCTGTCTGCTTCAAACAGGAAATGACCCATTTTCAGCATATCCTGAGTAACCTAAGAATCATGCTCACAATGCAACCTTTTTAATATTTGTCTAGAATATTGTAATTTTAGCATTGCTTCAGATAATGGCTGCCTTTCACATGCAGCTGACTACAAGTTACATCATTACAGACAAGGCCAGTAGCTGCTGGTCTGATGATTCACCATCAGCCACGGTTTTCCACTGTGAAAAATAAACACTGTAGCCAGTCAAGAGGGGAGAAGCACTTATGATAGTGTTAAGAGTAGGAGAAATGACAAAGAATTGCAAATTTTATTCAATCTTTTCACAGTAAACATGAGGCCTATATGCTATCATGGTGTCTGCAGCTGTCAAAGGCAGCCTATTTACCTACACTGCTAAGGAGACACCAGCAACCTGAATGAATTTTTAAGGTCATTAATTTTTCAAAGTATGCTATTAAGTGAATTCGCTCTATTTTGTAAAAGCCACCCACCTTGCACACACCAACTTGACCTTTCATCTCTCATAACCCTGCCCAAGATTACTTTGATTTTCTAAGTTACCAATATTATTTACCCTAACTGTGTTAAACAGCAGCTTATTTAGGTGCCTAAATAAAGTAATTCTGGGGAGACAAGGGGATCCAGAGGATCTGTGAAGAAACATATAAAAAATATATTTATATTTATATTTTATACCAAAAATTATTTTTACTGGTAGGCTTGTGACTAAAATGTAGTTGACTCCAGCAATGACTGAAAGTCAAATTGTGGGATGACTACATAGGCGATCTATGGTTTCAAAATTATTTTCTAGTGAACAAGTGTTATTAGTACATAAACTGTCAAAACTATCCATCAAAAGACACCCTGGAGGCTGAAACATGCTTTAAAGTTGTCTCTCTGAATTAGGGTAAGTAATTTAACAGCTTGATCTATACCTGTTCAAACTGAATCTGTTCTCATAAAAGATAAATTTTGGGGTTTAGTATTATCAATCTGACATATCTCACAAGTATTATGTCTGGTTAAATTTAAAAAAAAAAAAAAAATCTGAAGCCTTGCTGCTCTGACAGAATCTCCTTAATTCCAAATCAATTTACTTAATATGCTGCCAAATTAGAATTTTCCATTCAGAAAATTCACTCACTCTACATGAATATATACACTCTACTAACACATATTTATACACACATATAGAATCCATACAAACAGAGTGAAGTATGAGGGTAGCATCTAACAAGGAAACACTTAGAACCTCCTGATCCCCCAAGTGTGCCTATGGCTACAAGAGCTTTAGCAGTCACAAAAATTCCACCTCTGTACCAAAGACCAACACTGTGGTACCAAACATTTACAGAATTGTTCACCTGGTGATTTCCACAGCAATAATTATTCAGACAAAAGTCCTGGGGATATAAGGAATCACCCAAATGAAGGAGAGAGAAGATCCATTGAGCCACACAATGCCAACATCTACCAAAACACCACAATACACAATCCCCTGAACATTCATGGTCTGTGTCATGTCGTCCCGTATTTTCACATTAAGTTTTAAATGCATTGATTTTCTGCCAAGACCCTGATCCACAGCCCGCTACATCTCACAAAACCTGAAGATTAAACTGATGCATTTTAGAATTGCAGTTTTTTCATACTTTTACTCTTGTTGCTGCTTAGAGGATAGCCCTTGTATGTTTTTTCCTTCCCTTCACCCCAAAATTCCATTTCAGAATGTAAATTCCATCTGTGTATTCTTCATACTCATTTTACTAAGCATTCAGAATAGAAACCATTCACTCAATAGTTCACCAAACCTACTGCATTACATGACTGACAGCTTCTCTGGGTTTGTTATTGAAATGTCATAATATTTTATCAGCAATATGATAAAATACAAAAAAGAGCATAGACTCACATTCTCATATTCCAAATAAATTTTAGAGTAATTTAAGACTCCTTGGCTCTTAGAAAACAAGTTTGCAAATACAAATCCCAGGAAAATTCCTTTCACTCACTTTCCTCCAGGAGCAGCTAAAGGTGTACAAATATAGGAGTGGCAAATTCCAGAGGAACTTCAAATAGACTCTTCTATTTAATCATTATTTATCATAAGATGGTACTAATCCTTCCTTGGGGCCATGTATTTTAAAGCTATATTTGGATACTGAGAAATTTTTGCTTGCAGGGAACGCAAACTATCATTGGCCTGATTTTTAATTTAAAGTGATTTTGGAACTTGCCTGCTTCCATACCCACTTGGATAGATTCTGACATAAGCCTGAAACAACTCCTTATTTCCCAGTAAGAAAAAAAAAAAATCTGCTTAAGCTTTCAGGCATCTCTTGAGTGAGAACTCTCAGCATAATCCAAGGGTGAAATCCTATCACTGTGAAAGTCCTACTTGCATCTGATATGCCCAGATTTTTAACTACTGTCCATTTTTCTGACACTGACAAGAGTTGATAAATAATTGAATTCTGCAGGAGTCTAGCAACAATTAACATAAATCTGTTTACACAGATTTAGACAGATTTAGGGTAGAGACAAAAATACATACTTGAATAACACTTTTATTATCAAGGAAATATTAAATTACCATCACCTAGTTCTTATTTTCATTCTGTTGCAAAATTGGTTATCAACATACAGCTATGCCAGAAGCACATATGCCAAAGAAATCAGTTTGCAAATTTGACTGCCAAAGAGCAATTGCTTTCTTAAACCTTGGGGAAATGGGCAAACAAAATCTATTGAAAACCAGAGATAAGGAACTTCATTTTCCCTCACTTATATTCAACTACAAAGACTGCAGAAGCAGCAGCATGGCAACGGTTCTATAATTGTTATTTTTCTGTAACAGCAGAAATAAGTCTTAAATATAATGTTAAATATACTTTCAGCATCAAATAAAGATGTTTGTTACTTATTTTGGAGTCAGAAAACAGTATGATATACCATATACATAACACTAATGGTCAGGGTAAATTGGCTTAAATTCTCTGGTTTGTAGAGAGCAAAATGAAAAGGCAATGCAACTGTTGGCCAGGATGTTCATCATGTTAGACTAACATTGCCTTGTGTCACTGTCTGCAAAACTCTCAAATCAGGAGCCGCTGTTGAACTGCATCTCTTTTTCTCTTTTCACTAAACTAGGGAGGGTGTTGCACAGTTTCTTTCTTACTCTCTTGTTCAAAAGAGCCAGTTGAGAATAAGCAAAGACAAGATCCAGGGCTGTAAAAGATGCTCAGTCACATCCTGCTAAAGACACATATCTTGGTTTGTGCATGAGAAGCAATATAGAGTTCCTGTAGGTAAAACTACAATGACTGCTTATTTGAAGCGTGTCTTCAAAAGTTCAAGTCTTCTGAAAAACCTATATCCTGCTCTTGGATGGAGAGAAACATTTCCCTCCTTCCAGTATCTTCAGGCTAAGAGATGCCTTCTCCACTTTCCCTCACAGAGATTGCCAGCTCCTATATAATACTGCTACATTTTGCACTTGATAATTCTAGATGTTGTTACAAAAGAAATTTCTGCCAATTTCCTCTTCAGTATTGAACTTGATACAGAGTAAAAAAATTCTATAAAGCCAAAATCTGCTTAAAGATGAGGAAAAGAAAGAAAAATAATTAAGCATTTTAGAAAATTTGGTGGGGGTCAAACATCCATGCTGTGTAACACACAACGAGAAGCTGCTGTGTTATCACAACAAGAAGATTATTTAGACATAGGCACGAAGACACTTAAACTGTGCATACTGCATATACTTGTGCACAGGAGAGAGTCTGCAGTGGGTGGATGCTTTCTTTAGGCAAGTTACCCGTCTGTAACTGCGGGAGGGAGCTGGCAGATGGAGCTCTGGAGTTCCCTGCTGGAATCTGGCCAGGGCACTACTGCAACCAACTCCTCTCTTCTGAAACACAGATGGACAACTTGAATGTCATACGCTAAAGCTATTAAAGAGCACTGAGCAACCAGAGACTGATTTCCTCTGCTTTGTTCTTTGCAGACCTATTTGCACCTGATGGAGGTCTATGTAAAACTCCCACCTCTCTAAGATAACAGCATCATAAACTGCTTCTGTACAAGTATGAAGAACAGTAAGGACACAACACAGTCTTGATTCCGGTTTTTAGATTGGAATAACCTAAAAATCTTGTCATAACCATACTTTCAGATAACAAAAATCCCACTGAATTAATATTTCTTTTGAACTCTAAAGAATCATAATTCTAAAATGCTTGCACTTCTAATCTTAGAAACTAATTTAAAATAAAAATCAAAATTGAAGGTGCATTTTTTTTTTTATTTAATTAAACATCCTCCAAGTGGTATATAAATAAAGAGGAGTAGCTAGTACATAAAGTAGGAAACATTTCACAAAAGGAAAGCACTTTGAAGTTCACTCAGGCTTTGTTCCTTTAGGGCTTTGCTCACGTACATCCCTAAGCAGGGAGCACAGACACGTCGGACATGGTTTCCTTCCTTTTCATGGGCATGTTACTCAAGTGAAGGGAGGTTCAGCCTGGATTCCAAACAGAGAGAACTTCTCTGCAAACTCCTGTTTTAGCCAAAGCGTAGCATAACTGCTGCCACCTCTACTGTTCAGACACATCTTCTGTTTCACACAGAAACTATTTGGAAAAGATGAGAGAGTTTTTAGTAGGAGCAGGGAACTTTTTTTCATTCGTTGGAGACTAAACACAGACCTTTTTGGAACTCAGCTTTGACACTGGATGAAAGTAATAGCTGCAATCATAAAGCTGAGCTATTCTTTCAGCTCACATGGAAAACTTGTACGAAGTAAATGGTTATTTCGTGAGTTTCTCAGACTGGAGAAAAAGGCATGTCGTGAGTGGGTGTTAGCCTGGAGAAAGCGCTTGCTTTCTCCTTTAGCTGCTAAGCAGAAGTTAAGCAGTAAGATATGCTCCTCCAGAAATGTGTTTCACTGCTTGGAGAACCCAAAACCTCTGGCTTGCTCTAATACACTGCATTTTTCTGCCTTCTGCTTTTCAGACAGAGAAGACAACCTATACAATCACATAGGAAAACAACATCTCAATGGAGATAGATGTCCTCCTCAATGTAGATTATGAAGACATGCAGTAAACTTCTCTTCATCCAAGCCCTCTCTGCGTTGTGCTGCCTGCAGCACTTGAATTGTGGCAGCTCCCCTCCGTCACACTGGCCCTGCCTGCCTCAGCCACTTGGCCTTTACTGGGACACCAGCCATTCTTTTTCTTAACGCAGTAACACTGCAATTCATGATTCTTTAAGGAAAAAGGAATAGAAAAAGCTGTACATAGAAGTCCAAAATACACTAGAAAAGAGAAATATGCCATAGCTCACTGATCACAAAGACAAATGACTTGGCTTGGGATAACTACTGAGGCAGTGACCTCAGCTGCCTGGGGCAACTGGAATATTCAGCAATCATCTCCTCAGCTGGCACAGTTCACACAGAATTTTAAGGAAACACAAACCAACAGTTCACTTTTCTTCAAGAGCTACGAGGGAAATTGCAGTGGACTTCAATTCAGGAGCAGACCAGACAACATGAAGCTAATAATAATCTTATCAGCTACTTCCATGAAAGACACATCTTATATTAAAAATGTAATTGAGAAACCAAAATTTTAGAGCAAAGTCCTTTCAGTGTTGTTTCAAGAAGTGACATCCCTGGGCACAGATAGAAGTTTGCAGCTCGAGCAGGCCACAAACCACTTGCAGATAATGTTTTACACACCTACCTGTAATGTCCATATTGTGTATGTACTTATATATAAACAGCAAGGCATTTCCAACTTACATAAAAACTCTCTCTAAAGAAAGTGCCCTTGGAACAGTGTTTGTTAACAGTTTAAGTCCAAATATTTTCTGGACTGCAAACCCGGTTAATATTAATGAAGAATGTATCTAAAGCACAAAATACACAGGTATTTCTATTTATGCATATATGTAAATATGACATTTATATAATATATAATAAAACCCCAAAAATATTTAGGACATTTTCTCTGCAGTATGCTACTTAGATGAATAATTTATCCTCACATCCTTGGAATACCCATATCTCTGACTTTATAATATCTTTGTGTCCTTTGTGTCTTGTCTCCCACTAGATCACATCACTGTATATATTTTGTCAACTTCTACACATCTACAGTCACTGAAGAGTTAAGTCTGATGGTGTAGAAAATATTTTATAAATCAGAAAGCCTTTATAGTGTGCTGTTCTTGTTGCAGAGACTCTTCAAATTGCTTCCAGACAGTGCTATTTTTATAATGCCACCACAAAAGTAAATCCTATCCTACCTATTCATGACTTGAGTACCGCTTTAGATGAAAATTACATGTGTCATAAATCAATCTTCGCCCAAACTGCTGAACAAAAACTCAGACAGAAGTTCAGATAAAGCATTAAGGAGGTCAGGATGGGAATTGTCAAAGTCCTTTCCAGTCCTCACTTTTAAATTCCACTCTTGCTGTCTGTGGGAATTGTTCATCTTAATTTCTGGAGGTTTTTGTTTTTCATTTCTTTCCTTGGTAAGTTAATCAGAACGTGAGCAACAGTTGCACAAACAAAACCAAGAAATACTGACTGCTATCAGGTGCTCATGAGCAAAAGGGAAGAGCAGCAAGAGAGGACCAGGCAGACAGATACTGCAAATATTTTTGCTGTTCCTGTTACAGTTCCTGCATTACTGTTTTACTTGGTCTGACATGACTGAATTTTCCTAAAGCAATATTCCAGACCTGCATGGGGCCTTGAAGTTTCCCCTCCGTCAGTAACACACAGCACTTCTGCACAGGAATAATCTGGAACTACTCCCAAGACCCAGCAGAAGGAGAGCCATACCTACAGTAATAATTTCTCCCATAGAGTTTCCACTGCATAATTCATAGTCAGGTCTTTGTCTTTCATACAAAGCAAGGCTCCATCAGCTTTTACAGACTGAAGGAAAAGTGTCCTTTTACTCATCTCTAGAGTATCTGTGGAAACATGAGCCAGGGCAAAGTGCCAGGCATCAGAAAACCCTGAGACCACTGCCCATATGGGTTTTCAATGCATTACATCAAAGACACTTAATTCCCAATATAACTCTGAGAGTTAGATTACTAATATACTGTATATAAGAAGGGAACTAGAGTAATTTACCAGTGCCTTTTAAAATTTTTTCTTTTGATGATTGTAAAGTTAGCTGTCAGCAAGTGTCACCCAGGAAGCGATAAGTACCTCAAGGTGACAACAGTTCTGCCAAGAAGGGGCACAGGGGAAGCACTGCTTCTTTGGGATTTGGCATTGTGCTCCCCACTGCATTCCCCTCTCCACCTTTCTAATTTTGCAGTATTCTTGTTCTACAGGCATGGAGTATTTATAAAACGTTTTCACCATAAAAATACACTCTGGAATATATATTAAATTTCACTTTTCCAAGGAAGTTCAGGGAAATAGTCTGTTCACACTTTAACCCACTGTGAAAACAAAACCCTTAATAAACAGACAGAATTTCCAAATCTAGAAAAATATGAAGAAAATTACATATTTCCATAGTTTATGAAATATCACAGCATTCAGTTTTACTTCTTATAAAAATCATGCTGTTTGATAGAATAAATCACAAGATATTGTAAACTGAGACAGAGTTTATGGAAGCTCTGAAATGAACTCTGCTGATGGACTGGACAAAGCTGTCTTATAGAAGCAGATTGCTGAAATCCATTACAACCCCAAAATATGGGAAGCCAATACTGATGCCATGGTTTCCTAGTTACAGAAACCTGGCTGTAGTGAACCCACAGTCCCCAAAGTCTCATTGTCTGTGCTGAGGGAGTACATGTAATGGGACATTATTTTCTGTAACTGGATTTCAATTAAGGGTTATTACTAGAAATGTTCTATGAGAACTAAGTCTCAGTCTAATGTCTGCCATATTCCTGATATGTTTTTGTACCTTTAAAAATCTTATGTCCTGGCTGCATACTTTAATTGGGTTGTCCATTTTTGCAAACAGATCAATAACTTCCCACCATGTAACACAGAGATTTTGTCAACACATTGTTCCACATATCAGCACGGCCAGATTTCTTTTCCTAAAGTAAATCTGTGCAAATGGGTAAATTAAATCAAGCTGAGCATGGCAGCAATCTGTGGGGTGCCAGAGGAAGGTCACATTGCTGGCACAGAGAGCCAAGGGCCAGCCAGGAGATGCCCACCTGGCTTGCTCAGCACCCAACCTCAGAAGCTCATGGCAGAGAAAAGAAATGATCTGCCACATAAAGAACCTAGAAGGAGGCACAGATTTAGTCAGCTACTTTAATGTATGCTAAATAGAATTCCCTTTTGTTCTTAGAGCTGAAGTGAAGAAAAAACACTGTTCTGCAACTGAAGTGAATGGAAAAATGCTAAGAAAGCCAGGATTGGACAAGACTTGTGAGTCACTACAGAGCTATCCAAAGGGATACAGAGGTCGGCTACTTGCTAGAATGTGGGCTGAAACAGTCACTGATTTATTTTCCAAGAGTCCCAATAAGAGGCACTCTCAGGGGAGCACAAGACAAGAAACTTTGTCATGATTGCAGCTACAGAGAAATTCTGGCAAACTTGAGAGGCTACAGTAGGAAGTCAAAGCTGGACTCTGAAAGTTCTGAGAATGCAAGCACAGAGCAGGAAAACAATTCAATGGCCTAAGTGCTAGGAGAGCTTGAAAGTATTTATTAACATGTATTCTTAGGAAAGATCAAGGTTTGGTATTTGGGACTCCTATTTTATGACTAGGCGTTTATAGACAGCTTTGGACATCCCTCTCTGAATTACAGGCCAGTGGGTATTTCTTGTTAGGAAGGAATATAGGTAGTTACATTTACTGCTGTACTCAGAATTCAGCTCCCCACCTCCATTCCACAGAAGTGGTGAATTCCAATTACCATTTTCAGACTAGAGAAAAAGACAGACACGTAGGACTACTTAATGAAATGAAAAATTTAGAAGATGAAATTTGATATAAGCCATCCTTTCTGCATAGGGTTATATAACAGTCTGAATTAGGTTAAATGTAAGAATTAATAATTCTCTTTATTATTTATTTTAAATCAATTTCTGAAATCTACCTCTAAGGCATTAGATGATTTAATTTAATTACATTGCAATTAAATAAAACACAGTACTTTGGCTAGCTACTACTTTCCTCTTCCATAATCTAAGATTGAAACACTTAATTTGCCTGGCAGAGACATTTTATTTACTTGTATCCCGAAAAACCACCAAATTCAAGCTGACTCTGAGTAAGTCCTGCAAACCCCCTGGTCTTTGAGCCCCAGCAAGATGACTTTATGTGCAGCTCAGCCACATTACTAACAGGGAAACACAGCTCTGGCAGCTCTAATTGTATCTGCAGCAGATGGAACTACACATTAAAGAAACACTGACAGAAACTGGGCAGAAATAGTAGAAATTACCTTACATGACATCATAAAGCACAGGCCCCATATAAAATTAAATGTATAAAGTTTTAAATGAGGAATTGAGATGGAAATACAGAATGTCAGTTTTTTGATTTATGAACAATTTAAGGCTAAAGACAGAACCCTGCAATTTTGGTACTATAAACTGAAGACTTATAGAAGAGATCCAAAGTGATCAAGTCTGTAATTCTATGAAGTCACCTTTTGTCAGTTGATTTTGTCACACTCCTGTCTGCCCCATATTCACCTTGGGCATTATTTTCATTCTCAAAACTCAGTTTTGTGCAATACGAGTTATTTACCTGCTTTATCATCTTTAAGTAGAATGAACAGGAACCATGATTGATTTTCCCTTCTTTGAAACCTTCTGTTCTCAGTAGCATTTTCTCAGTGTTGCTAAAGGGAGGGCTGGACCACAGCAGCCACACTAAAGGTCATCAAGCTGTGATTGAGAACTTCCTTGGTGTCTCCATTGCTCCACAGACTGCTCTCTGTGCTTGACTCAGATGCCTAGGTTATCACTGATTATTGTTTGATGAGGGTTCTTATTCAGAGGTAAGAAAAATAAAATTAAATCAAAGTTATGACCCAGGTCTCTATCCTGCCATGACTTCAATCTTCATATTTAACCATTAAAGCAGAGGTGGAGGTGATGTTTTGCAGGCACAACCTTTTCCCATTGTATGATAATATATGTCACCATCCTATAATATTTTTCATGGTGTATGTATTTTAAATAGGGAAAGTAATAACAAAACTGTATAAAATCACTGTGCCAGATATTGATGTAGTTGAAGAGGAATCACAGAGATATAAGACTGGAAGCCACAGTCCGTCTAGGAAGCCAACCTGGAAAACTTGACTAGTGCTGTGGGTAATGCTGGAGTTTGAACATCTGTATTTTCTTCCAGAAATGAAAAAAACTCACACCCTGGAATTTTTTAAAGCTACATATATCAATGCATGGTCTGAAAATGCTGTGAGCTTTTACACGGTATTTTCTGTCTGCTTTTTAAACTAACCTCACTTTAAGTATAGACATGACCCTTCATTTTTGTCTAGAAAAGATGACTAATAGGATTCTAGTTAGAAATGTGCAGTTTAAAAAATATTATCCTGTGCTTTGCATCAACTGTCTACACCAAGATGGGAAATATTAATCATTGTAGCAGTCTGCCACACACAAATAGATTAATTTAACAGATGTATGATTTAAGTAAAACTCTGAGCTCATGATGAAAAATTTGGAGTAAATCCAGTACAAGAAAAATAAAGCACAGAACTTATTAAATGAAGAAATGTGAGAAAGAATTGTGCTAAACATTCTTCTTATTCTTGCCTTCTTAGGAGGACACCATGCTGGGCAAGCCTGGGGAAGGAGAGGATAGGTTTGCCCCTTGAGGAAAAAATGGGGAAGAAGAGATTCATCTGCCCTCACCTCTGGAAAGCTGAGTCCTGCTCAGTCATTACTTGCACACAAGAAGAGAAAGAGTGCGTGTAAAAATCCTAGACAATGGCACAGTGCCTACAAAGAGGCATTCTTCTGTCTGACTTACACTGCTGGTTAGATTTATGATCTGAGACACAAGTAGATCACTTTGCATGGAAGTCAAAAGGATATTCTTTTCTAACTTGATGGAAAAACCTACAGAAACAGATAAAAAGTTCTTAGACTTCGATAGGATTTGGATCTGTGTCACTGAAATAGAAGATGACAACTTTTTTCCCCTGGATTAAACCCATAAAATCCACACAAATGAAATCTCTTCAATTTTTCAGTAGATCAGGACAAAAGTCCTTAAAGAAAGACAATCCTTTTTAGTACTCAAGATATTACTTCATCTCTCAAAACATTATTAACATACCATTTCTGTAACATCAGTTGGTCTTACTACCACCAATCAGGAAAATTTCAGTAAATAGAGTATTTAATTTGCAGTCTTACTACACAGCTAGAAATACACTGACAGGCTGTAATTCTTCAAGAATTATAAGCTATAATGTATGCTGTGGCTACTTTTTGGCTTCTACATATTTCTAAAATAGACCAGTATTTCCATTTATTAACCAAGTTATTACAGCTTTAACATATTTTAAATTGCTCCTGTCAGAGTACAATCAAACAACTGATGACTTAATTTTATTTTGTGGAAGGCCTTAGAAATACCAGGCATAAATAAAAAAATAAAGTTTATTTCATAACAGCATTATGGTGAGAACAGGAAAGAGCAAGAGAGAAGCGAGTTTAACAGGTGGGAATTCAAATCACAGACAGAACTACAAGGTAATAAGAATATAGGATAATTAAGCAATATAAAACAAGAAATAATCTCCTGGCTAAATATTATTGAGTACTTGAGGTACCTCCAGGTTGACAGGAATTATAAAGATGGCCCCAGGTAGGGGTTGGGGTTTGGGGCAGGGATAAGGGGTTTCTTCTTGTCAGGATAGTTTAGGAAACAGTGTATGAAATACAGCTTTTAAATGGACAGTACTAACATCCAGATCCTCTCTTACTCATAGCTGCTTATTCCAACCTAGAAACTCATTTGAAAACAGGAGTGTCAGAGAAAATATCTGTACTGATTAGAACTGAATTAAATTAGTACTATGAAATGGAGTACAAGCAGGATTAATTTGGAGGCAAACATCCTAGCAGCCTCTATAACTGATAAAACACTTTGTACTTTCCTTGCAAAAAAACGGGCTTTTGAATTCAAGACAAATGGAGCTGTCATTGAGGTGAGTTTGCAAAAGGTATGTAACAATGCCCATAACATGATATAGACTTAGTCTTTGCACGTTTGTTTGTTTGTTGAGCTTGGTCTTCCTTTGGTCTTCCCCTGACACACACAAAAAAAGGACAGAAATCTTGATATTTGCCAAAAGGCCCAAGTTTGTGGGAAATGTCACTTCTAAAAAGCAAATATAAAAGACCTGATACAAATATTCACATAAATTCACATAAAAGGTCAAAGTCGATTGTTAGTCACTAGCTCCTTTTAGAGCATGTCAGTATCAAAGAGCACCTGCTAATACTTCAACATTTTCTAAAGTTCCAGTGTTCCCATTCCTTCATGTCCTTTTGCTCTGCATTCAGATCCTGGGGTATGGCAGGGTGGGGAGTACCCTCTAT
Source organism: Pseudopodoces humilis (assembly GCF_049639895.1). Taxonomy (NCBI): domain Eukaryota; kingdom Metazoa; phylum Chordata; class Aves; order Passeriformes; family Paridae; genus Pseudopodoces; species Pseudopodoces humilis. The sequence goes on along the minus strand of NC_142207.1, from coordinate 30,621,738 downwards.
TCTCAATTAGGGAAAAAGGGGGTTTTTTCATATCATTCATACCCTAATTTATATCAGAAATATGAATTAGAATTTTTCCAAGAAAAGTATAAATCAGCAAAACATGTATGCTAGGGCACATAGAGGTCTTATTTTTGATAGCAATTATCCTGTTTTTTCAAGGTAATATGAAAAAAGAGAGATAAGGATGAAATACATTTCTAGCTAAGACCCCTTTCTTATTTCTATTACAAATCTCACTTAGGAGAATAACAGGAAATTTCCAGTTCATTCCTATGTTCTCTTCAAATTTAATCTATTTCAACTCTGTGGTCTAGATATGTTTTCATACTTTCTCTTGTTTTTTTCCAGTAATTTATTCTAATACAAACATTAGTTCAGCATTCCTTTCAATTAGAGCAACGTTCCAATTCTCTCACAGTCGGTATTCTCTCTTACCAAAGAGATCTCTTTTTTTCAGTGTTACTAAGCTGAAGTTACTGGTTTGTTTTTCTTCACCTTCTCCCTCCTCTGAGGACCTACGGCAAAATGCAATTATATTAGTTGATAGTAAAAAATATCAATTTTTATAATGGCAATAGTAGAAAAAATTATCAAGATGTCTTAAGCAACAAGATATCAATCACATTAGATCTTAAGCACTTAAATTATATATATATATATGTATAACCCAAGGTACTGCTTGCTGTATTCCCCTCAGTGATCAGAGATGAACAGAAACCTCTAGAGGCAATTCAAGTCACAGACAGGTTTTACTTTGGTTCACTAAAATGACTTCAAAACAGATTTGTATACTCCCCTTGAAACTGAGGGCATCAGTCAAGAAATGAACCCTGAGCTGTGACTCTCCACTATGTAGGAATGGCATCCTTTACCAGCAGTGCTGGCCAAACGTGCTGGCACATCACTGTGGCCATGAAAAGCAAAGCCAGCCAGCATCTGCTTCCATTACATAGAGTAACTTTTCCCTGGCAAAGTTATGTCAAAAGTTCTTTCAGCCAATAGATCACAACAAACAAAAAAGAAACTCTACAATCCTCCCAGAGGTGAAACACAGAACCTGACCCAGAAATCAGATTCAATCACTGGCCTCAAAACATCTGCCTTGCTAGTTTATCCAAACTCCTTTTCTCACATACACATACTTCAATGGGTTGAGTTGGCATCATTTGTGTCATTCATTACATCACAGACTATTATTCGGACTTAAAATAACGACCATTTATTTCTTTAAGTTATGAGGCATCTTGGTAAAGCTAATACATTTATGTTGGTCTGCTCTTTGTAATCAATGTCTGGTAAAAATAATTTGCTTGTAAACAATTAGCACAACATAAATGCAAAATCTGTGAAGATTTCCACAGGTTGCACTTTCAGTATAGTTACAGCAGCTGGAGGTAAAATACAATAGAACTGGCTATATAAGAACAGTTCATATTGACTGAGCAAAATGGCTATTGTTTTGTTGATACAATTTATCAAATTATTTTTTTAAGCAATTATTATAATTTTTAAAAAATCCCTTAATCAAAAAGCAGCTCTCATCTCTAATTCAGTTGCAGGCTCCTCAGAAGTAGGCTCTCACCATCCAGCCTGTTGAGGCACTTGCAGCCCCTGGGGCAGGGGGGACACACAGACATGTCCGGCCCCCATGCCCGGTTAGCACAGACCAACACTGACATCTGGTGCCAGTAGAGCCATTTTACAGGGGCACAAAGGTCTCACTTGACTCCTCACTGAAGAGTTGCTAGTTTGACACTAAGATAAATCAGCATCTCCTATTCAGCACCAAAGCACAGCAGAGTCTGACTACAGGGAAAGGAAATGAAACAGTAAAAATGCCAGGGACATACTTGAAATAGGAGAAGAAAGCAAGAGAACATTAATATTATTTTATCTGTAATGCACTTTTTCCAAATTGGTGCTATTGGCTGTCATGTCTCAAGACAATTCCAGCTGCTGCTTAAATACAGATTCCCATTTTAGTGAGAACAGTATCAACATAATCTGTGCCAGGATGAGCAGAGCTTGCACACTAGAAAAAGCACAAGTATTGTTTCATTCTGAAATCAAGGGCTTAGACTGTGGCTGGCATGAGTTTACCTTGCTTGAATGGCTACACCCACTATGTGCCCTATTTTGTGGGCAGGAGAATTCCTCTGTGCCAGCACTTTTTGGCTACTTGCCCAGAAAAAACTGTCCCTAGGTAATGGAGCATTGAGCCCAATCTGTATCAATGAGCCTAGAACAGATAGGGTGTGAGGTGCAATCTTTATATGCACAAGTAATGTCCACTTCCTTGTAGGCCACAGCCTTTCACTACCATGAATATCAAAGACAGGCTGAGACACCAGAGAAGACGATCCAAATGGTATTTAAGACTATTTTCAAGACTATGAAGAGCCAATTACAACAGAGTATGACTGTCTTACCTTCTAAGAAACTAAACTTCTACACTGCCCTTAGCTCTGCTACCAGCTGCTAGCTTGAATACATCTGAGAGAGATGCAAAAACCTGCCCCAAATATAAGCCAACCTCACTATTCTCTCATGCAAGTAGCCAGCAGAGAATTATTTCCAAAATGTAGTTGTTCCATACAGAAAAATACTTTGCAACATGTCCTTGTTCCCATAAGGCACTCTGCAGCCAGCAAACTCTTGTAATAATGTTATTCGCAAGCACAGACTTGGAAAAAAATGGCTTTTTATTATTTCATCTTTGTGCCAGTGCAGACGGCATCCTGACTTAACAGATGTTTCTTATTTATTTTTTTCTAAACTGCACTTTGGTATTTCTAGAATTGAAGGTTTTAGACAAAGAGGTTTCTGTTACCTTAAGAAATCCAGTTTAATGCTGCCTCAAAAATTCATGATTACACAAGTAAAGCCTGATTGAGAGAAACACACCAAAGCCTCCATCCAAAGAGAACACTTTGAATTACTTTTGTAACCCCACATCTCTAAAAAACATGGAAACAGTAATAAGCTCTGCAAGTTCCATGAATGGAAAAGCACTAGTTTGTAAAGTTTTGAGGTTTTGGAACATAGAGTTGTGCTCATGTTTTTCCTTTGGTTTTATTTTTTTTCTTTGTTTTTGTTTTTTTTTAATTTTATAATTGAGACAGCCAGAAATACTGAAATCCCAGAACCATATAGGGAACTATATTTCATAGGGAAAAATAATATTCAGGATTTTGAGTGTATGTGCAGGGAAGGAGGTGCAATAGCATGACAAAATGAAGTATGGTTTGCCTGATCAGTGCCAAGCATTGTTGATTTGTTTTCACCTCTTAATTTCACCATCTTAATTAAGGTATCAAGAGCTTTATTTAAGTACCACAGCTACTTCAGCAGGTGCATGGCCAAGGTTTGTGATTTTCCTGCTTGCAGGAGATGCCAGGACATTTCAGTTCTCTAATCCCTAACAAGCAGCAGCTTCTGCTATATGGAAATATGAGCAAGTATAGAACGCACATGGTTTATAGCACCTTATTTTACTGACTGCTTTTGCCACTACAAGAAGTTCACTTAAATTATGGATGGTCTCTAAGCCCTACATTAGGAGTGTGTATTACTTTTGAAAAATAACTGTAAACCAAAGAATGTGAAAAACAAGGTGAAACTCTACTCTAGATAAGACAGAAGGAATTCACTGTGGGAGGGGAATTAAAGAAATTCAAGCACAGTAGCAGACAGTTGGGCAAGAAACAATGGCAAATAAAGTTCCCACAGCTACTGCAAAAGCTCACCATACAGTTTACAATTTAAAATCACGCTACATTGCAGTAAAGACTGTCCTTTTTGGCTTATTTTCTGTCTCACTTTCAGATTTTCATCATCAGACTAACAGTTTATTCAACCAGAATGGATTTTTTTCCTATTTACTGGCCTGCAGTACCAACAGCAGTTTGGTGCAGCTGCTTTACTAGTTGGCTAACTACAGAATATTGCAGCTGCACTCTCAGTGCCAAAAGAAAAATCAGCTTTTTGAATTATGCCCTTACTAACTGCTAATTAACCTCTGTATCTTTACATCTCCCTCTAAATATGGCCAAGGTGAAACCAGGCTCCCTGTGATACAACCTACAAACATAGTGAAACCAAGCCTCCCTACAATTTCAAAACTTGTCATTATTGCATGACAGTAATAGTGCATTGAACTACAAATTCACATTTTTTTTCATATTCTTGCAATATAACATTTATATTTTTCTTCTGCCAGTACGTGTGAAAATTCAGGACCTATCATTATAGAATTTTCAATTTCGGCAATCTCTCTGTAGTAAACAGTTCCCTGTCTGACTAAAATTTCAGTGTAGTTATTTTTGACTTCTTTAAGCTCTCAGTCATGCTCCTCTTTCTCCTTTTCCCACCCTTTCCATAGTTAGGACAAAGAATTTCCTGACATGCCCTTAGAAACCCAGTCTCTAGAAAACAACTGTAAGGACTAGAGAGGGGTTGGCATTCTCCCACAGACACTTCCAAAACATCCTCAGTTGGGGTCTAATACTACACAGCTTTCAGATTTCAAATAAACCCACTAGAAAAAAGAATGGTTTCTACAACAAGAGCTACGAATTTAATTAATACTAAATTGATTCCTGTGTACAATATCAGCAAGTGTCTCTCTTTGAAGAATTACTATTCACAGAAGCTGTCCAAGCTTATTTCTCCTCCCAGCCCTTCTGATCACAGTAACTGTAACACACATTCAACTACCAGAATAAACATTTCTTCACTCGTCTTGTATCTCCTCCTTAGTCTGCTACAAAACAAGAGCTTTTCCTCTTACCAACAGAAAGTTGCACAAAATTTTTGCTTTTGTGTGACCTTTCCTATCCAGCATAGCTTGGAACACCAAGCTGGCAGTCTCTGATCCCCCTGCATTGGCTGCTCTCCCGGGTGTAGCAAACACCTCCCCAGCAGCTCCAGGAAAGGTGACAGCCATGGGATGGCCCCAGGAGCTGCAGTCTGCCCCAGGACGGGTTTGTTCCTATGAAAAGGCACAACGCCAGAGTGCAAAGTTTGCCCTTCCCAGCAGCCACGGGCATGAAGGCCTCGCCAAGGAAAGGTTTGAGTTTCCACTGCTGCCAACCAGAACCCTTTCAACTGTGAAAGCAAGACAGGGATTGCTGCTCCCTCTGCAGTCTCTACAGTGGGACAGCTGACTTCTTATTAGGAAGTTATTAAACATGATACACATGTAGTATCTAAAAAGGTTTCTAGGAAAAATAATAATCTTACTGAGACCAACTTCAGTCTGCTGTGCTTATTTTTTAGCAGTTTTACCAGTTTCAGTCAAGCCTGATATATATATATCTATATAAAAACAATGAAATCATTAGTCTTCTATTGCTTTCACTGGGAATAATTTTAAGTTGGTGCTCAGATGTAGCACTTGGTATGAACTGTTCCACACATTCATGCGTGTAAAAACACACACACACGCATTAATTTCTCAGAATTCTGGATAGGTTTTACAGCAAGATAGCTCCAGCTGTACATACAGAAAGCCAGCTCCTAGACATCAAGGAGTGATTGGAGTCTGCTTTCAAACCAACCTGGTATGTGTTCACAGGAGCCTCAAGCTGGGTTATGACTCTGCCTGGAATTTGTGCTCTGGGCACCCAGGAGCCTCAGCCAATTGTGGCATGTGATCCTCACATAATCCTATGTGAGGATCATAAAGAACAGCCAAACTCCAACACAGCCACACTGCCTTCAGAAGCTGCCTGTATGCAGAGAAATTGTTCTTGCACTTCCACTACTTACCTGTATCACCACCTTGCTCAGCACTACTTGTAAGTTACATTCTCAACATTTTTTTCTAGATTTCTGCTGATTACTTAGCCACCATGTAATAGCAGCAATTTTTTGCTACTTACCCAAAACAAATCCTAAAAATGCACGTATCTACCTCTAAAACCTTCTCTCAATAGACCATGCATTCCCTAACACACATGCTCAAGGGTAAATTGTTACAAGTGCATGTAAATCTACAGAATTAGCAAGGCAAAAATCAAATCTGCTGCCCTTGCAAGCTTCTCACCCTGAAGTCAAACATATAGCATGACTGACAATGTAAAATACCTTTTTTTTTTTAACAGCAGCTCTATGTTTACAATAAAAGGTTTTCCTACTTACAATCAAATAAAAAAAAATCCCCACAGTTGCTTCAAGTAGTTTGGGAAATGTAAGAGCATAAAGTCTTTTCTTGCTACTTTCCATTAAATAGGTGTGGTGATGGTGGCCACGTACACGTCACCACTTTGCTGACAGCAATGGAAAACTCATCTGCTGCACAGGAGGTGCACTGAGCAGTAAGCTGCATGGTGAGGATGAAAGTCTGGGGCATATCCATGCCTGAGAAGTTTTATTACATCCATGTGAACATAGTGACATGCACAGAATACCTAGGGCTGTCCTAAGTTTGACTTCCTAGACAGTTAGAGAAAGCATTTCTGTCCTTCCTTCCTGCTTTATAGCTGCCCTTTCTGAAAACAAACAAATTTCTGGCATACTTCAAGAAATAAGACATGTAACACTAGATTTTCTGCCACAATTCATGCATTCTTCCTACTTTACTCCCTGACATTTTATACAGCAGCCTGAAAAAAACTGCCCAAGTTTCATGTGGTATTTGTTGCAGATCATAAAATTCTAGTAAACAATGGATTTTTTTCCTTATTTGAACCATGTGTGTTCTATTCTGTGATCTACCACAGATGGTATTTTTCTAGTTACATAGATGTAGCATCCTCTACTTTTAAGGAGTTATATGTGTGTGTTTTATGAGGGAACAATCTAATACCATGAATTCAAGGAAACATCTTTAAAACCAACTTGAAGGCTAGTTTCTAAATTATATGGAAGCAAAAAGCTACCTGGCATTGATGTGCACACCGAGGGGCCCCAAAGGACAACAGAAAATGGACTATTTCAAGAGAAGGCCAGACAAGTTCAGCTGATGATTTTTTTGAGCACATTAAACATTCCTAAGTGTTCTGTTCCACTTCTATTTCCACATTAATTACCAGCCTGTTGATTATTTCTTTGTTTGCAATTTAGAGCTTGCAAAAAACTGAAATAAAGTCATACCCTTTAACACCTGTAAAAATACTGCAATTAATGGATGCCTATGAAAGTGGGTCAGAACAGAATTTTTGAACACAGATAAAAGACACTTCCTTTGGCCATGATAGAATTTTTTATTAGATTCATATTTGAGGTTCTTTATTCAAATCCTTCAGAGTATGAAAGAGACTTCAGACTAAAAATTGGTCAGCTGGGTATTAGGAGATCTATGTGGTTCCTCTGATGTAGGATAAATTAGTTAAGAGTGGAGAAATAATTCAGAGGTTCTCCTTAGAAGCTACTGTTGTTAAAAATGGCTTTGATTTACAAATATAAAAGGAAAGATGTTTGAGAATTGGATTACATTTTTGTGACCATCAGATATTAGAAAGCTCTGCCTATTACAACAGCAGTAACCACAAATGTGTGTTTTGAGGGAATCTGTAAGGTATTGTGTCTTTCTGTAAGGACTCTCAAATCCAATGTGCAACACAGGCGCACACACACATTTTGATAACCTTTTATAGCCAGGGAATTTCTGCTGTTTCATACAACAGGACTTGATCTCCTCTACATAATTTCCAGGGAATTAGCTGGATAGAGAAATCAACACTGCATATATGCAGTTAAAAAATATTATTGCAATGCAGTTAAAAAAATATTATCCATAGTTCAGAAAACACTTCTTGATAGGATTCACATGTGTTCATTTTTCTATTTGGCCCTGCCACAAGCCTAAGTGCTAATAATTACTGATCTCCATGGACTAGACTTCACAAAACTGAACTCCTACTACATTTCAAAGCTTCACACCTTCTCCAGAGATGATTTCTTAGTACAATTAACATTTCAATAACATGAATAATTTATCTGTCTGAAAAGGCCCACTTATTAGAAATAAGTAATAATTTCCAAAAGCAGGAACAAAGGCTTTGCCAGTAGGTTTTGTCATGGAAAATTCTATCATGACAGCGCTATGTGTTATTTCATAGTCAGAAAGGGCCATAAGCATAACCAGATGGAAAGATGTACTAAGTATCTCTTATTATTTTCCTTTCTCTTAAAGCATTTATTGTGGTGGCAATTTAGCATTCAGTTCCCCAGCAATTCTGGTGGTAAATCTATTTTTGTGAGGAAATGGTCCTTTGATACACTTGTGTAATGTGCCAGCAGCTCTGAGCTCAGTTGCAGATTCATCATAAGCAAGGGTAGAATAGTAAACACCAAGCATGCAATAAAACTGCTTAGTAAATCCTCAGTCTCGGAATTCAAGTCATAACACGGCAACGGGAGACACCAGAGAAGGTGATATGTAAAGAAAAACAAGCATGTCTGCAAAGCATAGGCTAGTGCTGGCATATTAAAGATAAATTTATAGGAGGACAGACATAAGCCCATGAACATGCTTTCCACTGATCCAAAAAGGAAATTTCTTATATGCTTGAAATCAATGGGCAAACAAAGTTCTTGCTGATTTATAAAGCAGTGGCAGCTGCTATGCCATATACTTGATCAATAGAGTTCCAAGGAATATCAATGAAGCTCAAAGGTTAGTTTCAGGGTATTTTTGTTTGACTGGCAACAGTTTTACATGGCTCCTGAATTTCTATTTGTGGCATCAAAACCAGTTCGGCATAATCTCTGGAATATCTACTACAGTTTGTCCAGATTTATCCTTCTTTTGCAGTTTTATACCTCCTATTAAATGGGAAAAAACTCTCAATTTTTCATTCCCTTGCAACAAAGCTTTTCCAAATTTTGTCTTGCTGTACCTTAAATCTACCCAAATGATTTGTGAAGCAACCCTGAAACAGAGAGAAACTGCCTGAGCAGTACAGTAAAGCAACTCTAGTTTGAAAATTAATCCTCTACAGAGCCAGAAACTGGGTAATAGAATAGAAAGAAAAATTACTCTATAACAGCCCATTAAAGAGGTTCAGAAGTTTGTTTCGTTTTATTGTCTTGGAAAGTTGCTGGTACACATCCAACCAAGTTTTGCTTGTATGTATGCAAAGCTGATAAAGTTAAATCTACAGTGTATGAATACTTAAGCTGTTGAAAGCTTGGCAACTCCAGAGTCCATCAGGCTCTAAACATCTTTTTTACATGAGCACAATTAGTTGTATTTTGGGAGAGGAAAAAAAGTAGTAAGAAAAGAATGAAAGCCAGAAACACTCGTACATAGCCTCATTCTTTAACTAGCAAAAACGCACTAAGGAAGACAAAACCCAAAATGTATCCTGGACCCTATAATCCTGCACTTCCCAAGAAAGCAGGCTATGACTTAAAACACATTGCTCCCAAGTCTGACTTGAAAGAGATCTTTGAAGGCTGTTTCTAAATGAACAAATATCTCAATTACTAAATTAACCTAATTTTCATGTGCCTGGTCTTTTACAAACCTGTGACAAAGTTTGGATTCACGTTTGTATTGAGAGTTTTGTTGGAACCAGAAGTGGGATTACAAAACCAGAAGTAGGTTTTTAGCTGTAATGCATCTTTTGCCACTGAATACACTGTGGATGGAAAGAGCTGTAATAAATAGCACAGAATGTTCCAAAGGCTGGTGAGATGAAAAATGTTGGTTTTGGTTTTTTATCCTGCTTGGACTAAGCTTTGTAAGCACAGACAAAACTGTGAGCAAGTCACAGCTGATTCAGATATAAGTAAATTTCAACTCCAAATTGAAAAGCAAAGGGGTTCTGTTGAATGACTTGGTCACTTTTAGTCTCAAGTCTTTGAAGGTAAAGCAACAAGAACAGATCACACTAGGACAGTTCACACACAGAACTAAGATCCTGTTTGATAATTTTCCTGTAAAATAATTTAAATTTCAGAACTGAAGAAAAAAAACCTCAAAAATTCCTGAAAAAGGGTTTAGATAGCTCCAGACTGAAAAAGAGGGGGAGAGGTTGCAAGTTGTCCTACATCAGTACTTTCAAATATGCTGGAAGCCAAGTCTTCAATATTTGGAAGTTATTTCCAGCTCCCAGACCCTCACTCCCATATTCATTATCTGATAGCATCCTGAGATACCTGAGATGCCACAGATTTCCCAAATCTCTTTTAAAAAGTTTAAAAAAATAAATTCACCAGGACTTATTTCAAAGACTCAGGCAGACTGACAATAAACAGTGCCTCATCCTGCATTGAGAGTGATATTAAAAAATAAATTATATATATATAATTTTTATACATACATAAAAAAAATCTACATTTACAAGAAAAGACTGGGATTATGTATTTCTGCCTCTGCTTTGCAGTAGTGTTTCTAAAGCAGAACCTGTAACTAGAAGATTAGAGGAGTTATGGAAAAACTGATCTTTCAATTGAAAAAAAATCCACTGGCTTATTTTAGAAATTATTTAACTGGCAGTTGCTACACTTGGCCTTTTATCTGTTCCACAGTATAAACTCTGACAGTCTAAAACACTCTTTCTTTCACTGCTGGCTAATGAAAGTGTGCATTTTCCAGTGACTGTGTAATTCTGTTTTGGACTGATGTCATGGCTGCCACTCCAGCAGACCCATTAAAAATAAAAAACATACACATCTAGAACTTAAGCTGCTACCCAAACCAGAAACTTGTCATTGAAGAGGCAAGCTACAGTGCCTTATAAATGGATTTTGGTGTATGGCATCTATTTTACTGAGAAATGTTGTAGATTCTAAAGCATGCACTGTTTAAGAGCATTTAAACTGCAGAAAAAAATAGAACTGCATGAGAAAAAATGTCTGCTCAGTTTGAATTCACTGTAACACTGGATTAAAAAGTGAGAAGGCCATTGCTTGGAAAAAAAAAAAAAAGCTGAATTAAGACAAACTGGAACTGAAATACAGGAGAAAATTCAATGTTCCTTCAAAATGGAATCTCTTGTGGAATGCTGCACCAAGGGGATGAAAGCTTTTAAAAAGTATCCTTGACAATACTGATCAGAAGACAAGTTGCCAATTAATCATTTTCATGCACAAAACACACATTTTACAGCACATACGTATTTGAGAAGAGCTGAACCGAAATTATTCAAAGGCATGCTTTGACAAACGCTTAATGAAAATGCTTTCTTCCCCCTTAACTTAAAAAAACATGCTGTATACATGAGGGCATGCACTTTGCCCCAGCAGGGCCAGAGAACAGTTAAATACAGAAGAGCTTTGCTTTAGATTTATCAATCACAGAGTCATCAGAATTTCCAAAAAAGGAGATTATATACGTGGTAGTAAAACTGTCATCAAAAGCAGTTGCTAAGAATTCTAGAATAAACATTCATTAACATTATTTCTGTCAAGATCTTGCCCAGACATACAGAAGCCTAGACAACTGTGCTTTGGACTCAGGGGATGGTAGCTAATCAATGTAGCTGTAAATAGCAGAAAAATCAGTAGAGCTGGGTGGTGGTGAATGCTGTTACCTTCCAAAAGTGTTTCCACAAGAAGGAGTTTGGGCAGGCACACAACAGTCGCTCAGTCCACACACACGCACCGGATGGCTTGTCAGACAAATGGAAGGAGGAAGGGTCTTTGTATGGGGTTCCAACAGGGTTTATCACATCCACACACCAAAGACGTCCAGGGACAAAGACAAGCGGCAAGGGAGGGTCTGGGATTATATACTGGGAAACAGGGGAGGATCTGAGGCTCAAGGGCCAATGGGAACAGGGAAAAGTGGTGCAGAGGTGGGGTAATAAAACAGGAGAACCAATAGCAGAACAGGGGCAGAGCACTGCACCAAACTGGGGCAAATAGGAAAAGAGGGAAGGGAGAACACTCTAGGGTATGTACAATAAGGTGAATGGGGGGCTGAACTGGGTGACATCAACTAGATAGACCAATAGGGGAACAAACATTAACATAAACCTGCAAAGCCCTATGGGGAAGAGGCCTTCCCTCACCCCAGCCTAGGGAGGCACTACTTGCTGCCTCCTTTCCGTGACGGGGTTGTAGGGATTCTGGCCATAGGCCATTGGGCCTCCACAGTTCAACTGTCTAGTTTTTCTCAAAGTGTAAAGTACATCAGGTCGAGTGAAAGCAAGTGACAGGTTAAAGAAAAATGCAGCAGTCACCTGGACACAGACAGCTAACAGGTCAAGCAGACCACGGACACAACTTCAAGGCAGACTGCTAAGTGTATTGAACAAGGCATTCTAATGAACAATCAAAAGAAATAGAGATCGAGATCTTGGAAAAAACAACTCATCTTTGGTTTTGTTAACAAAAATTCAAAATATTTATGGCTGATGTGTATTGTATAAACAAATCAACCTATCTGTAAGTCTACTTCCTAACAAAAGTTTTCTCAAGTGTTTTTAAACATACCAACCTAATTTGTCTTACATTAAGATATCTTACATATCACTTGATATGGCATTACATTAAGTCCTTGGAAAATGCTGGCTCTGACCTGTTCAATGTAGGAAGGTATTCTGTAGGTGTCTGAATTATTCCATAGGAAAAATTTTACCCTGATTTTCAAATAGGCCCACAGAAATAAACATACAATAATCAAATTCTCTCCCTACTGCTATAGTCACTAATACAAATACATATTTTGTAGTATAGCTAAAACATTAGGACACCTCCTTGTGCAGAAATATGTCTTCTCATTTTCTTACTAAAAGTTGAGATATTGTTTTGATTAATTACTTGTCAGAGATTTGCTTGGCTGTCTAACAAAATGAGGGAATGCTTTTTCCGCTATAACTAGAAAAAAAAAGTTATTCCTTTTCAGCAAATGAATTATGTCTCTGCTTTCCTCTGAAGAACTGGCTTTGGAATGGGTTTAGACAACACCTTAAAAATAACATGGGCTGGATACTTCTTTTACTCTCTGGGAGGGTCAGTTCTAAGTAAACACTGGAAAGAAAATCTGTCTGTTTTGATGCTCAAAAATAACTAAACTGAAAATATTAAAGAACAGTTTATAAGCTCAAGTAATCTATGTGTAGAATACTGGTGAGAAGTTCCACCAGGAGGAGAATGTGGGATATATGACAGATGTAGGTAAGAAACTCCTTGACAGAATACGTGTTGATAACTATATACATTAACTTGTATAAGTGTAGCTCAAGATTCCCAGTGTTTTGTTCATGTCAAAATTTTACCTGCAAGGTAGATGTAGCAAAATGGTTCTTCTTTTCAACCCACAAGTAGCTCGTCATCATTCACAAGCTAACAAAAGGACCACAACTAATTCACTGCTAGAGAACTCCTAACTACTGAATGACTTTCCTTTTTAACAGTGCTGTACCTTTCACCCTAGAACAAATTAATCTTTTTCCTACGCACACCTAGAAGGAGCTGGTTTATTTAGGGTGACATTCAAGCTTTGCCCTTCTGACTATGCACCATACACATTTTGCAACTCGGGTCTCCGTTCAGAACAAGTGATTACTTCTCCAAGACAAAAAATTTTTCTTAAAGTGCATCTTTTCAAGTCTCAGCTGGACTCCCAAAGGCCAAATGGAAACACATGATTCAGCCTGCTTTTAATGTAGAGAGAACTAAAAGGAATTCACTTAAATTTTATAGAAGACTCTCCCGAATATTTCAGCAATTTGCATTTGCAGCTGGTAATTAGTAGTTTATTTTCTTTAAAAATTATGAGTCACATTCTGGAAAGAAGATCCTCTGACAGGGGATAGACTAAAAAGCAAAATGAAGCTTTCAAGCAAAGGATAAGATAATTCCAACCTTCTCTTTACTTATGGTGAGGTCTTCTGGGACTAAAAAACACAGCTAGGAAATAGTTGAAGGGCACTTACGAAAGAGAAGTAGAAAACTTTGAGTCACTTTTGAGTGCAGTGCATTCAGAACAAAAATGGCACTATTTTGTTAATTGTAAGTTAATTGTTTTCAATTAACTTTTAATTATGATCAATATAAATCTAACTTACCACCTGGGTATGAATCATTAGGTTCCAGTCACTCCTGTTTTCTATTCCAAAGCACCTTTCAGAGTGTGGGTAGGATGACTTAGGAGCTGACTTCATGCAAACTCATTCAATCAGGGCTGACCCCTAAATCCAAAAGCAGGAACTGGCACAAAGAAAGCAGAGAAAGGGATTTTGAAAGTGCAAGTAGACGAAGGTGAACTAATAAACACCATGGAGCAGTATGCTGGTACAGACTCCCTAATGTCTATCACAGATGTACTCTTCCCAAAGCTCAAAAACGGGAATGTCCTTTAGCACCTGCTATGGTGACTATTGAGCAGCTATCTACACAGTGTACATTTAAACATACATCCTGTTGCTGTAGATAAATGATAACTTCTCCCCATTCATGTTCTGAGAGCTGATTTATTAAACACCAATGTGTAACATTAGGTGCTCAGGAGTTAGCTCAGTGGAAAAACTGATCAGATTGTTCCTCTGCCTGCTTGTCCCTCAGCCTGCTGCCAGAACACAGGGCCGCTGCCAAGGGGTCACACGCTCTTGACAGTAACAGAGCAATTAAACCGGCATCTAACCCACTCATATTCTCTGCTCTAGCAGAGCATTCCTACCTGGATAGAATCTGAGATTTGGAACATCACAAGGGCCTTTCTCCACTGGATTCCCAGAGGAAGACCAGACCCAGACCCATCTACACCACTGGACCTTCAGAGGAAAACTCCACCCTGCTACAGAATCATTGCTTCAACAGAACCACATCTGTCACTCCAGGAGCACTGCAGCCACCATTTAATCCGAGTGCTACCAACAGGGTGTCAGGATATATTCTGACTCTGTCAGTGGCTTTTTTTTTAATTGCATTTTTTTTTAATTTCCCTCATAAAGAACTGTTATTCCTATTCCCATATCTTTGGTTGAGAGCCCCTTAATTTCAAAATTATAATAATTTGGAGGGAGGGGTTTACATTTTCCGTTTCAAAGGAGGCTCCTGCCTTCCTCAGCAGACACCCGTCTTTCAAACCAAGACATTTGTAAACTTCTTTGATATAGAAAGACATTTTAGAGATAAAATACAACTGCATTCTTTTTCCATTGCCTAATTCCCATCAAAAATATTTCCAGCACTTCCATTTCTAATGGAATGACATAATGAAACATCTGAAAACAGATGCTTTTCAAATTATCCTGAAACCAAAAGAGCTGGTTTCCTCCAGACTGCATGATGTTGCAAGTCCTAAAAAAAGATTTTCACCAAGCCCCTCTCAGGTAAGCTCACTTCACTCTGTGCACATTGCATCATCCAAAATGAATATAGAAATAAACCTCTATAAATGTCCTTCTGTCCTCCTACTCAAGGTAAACAGACCTTAAGTACTTAAGTAATTTGTCCATGTGATTGCACACAATACTGTGATTATTCAGTGAAAACTGAAAAAGTTAGACGTTTGTACTTGGTACTGTACTAAGATTGCTGGTGAAAAACCTTTGGGAGGTGTACAAAGCCCCTGATAAAAAATAAGGCCTCTCCTTTTGCTGCCACAAATAGGTTCATGTTGTTATTTTGTGAAAGATCAGGCTGGAAGTTTTCACTGTTTAAAAGTTCTCTGCTTTGAGACTATATGTAGCTTTATGGCTAATGAAGTAGGAGAGGATGGTGAAAACCAGAATCCCTGATTTCACCCACACAGCACACGCAGTTGGCAATATAGCATCTCTTCAACTGGCTCCTCACATTTCCAAAACTCTGGGCTACTGACCACCCACAGAAAAAGGTCAAATCAAAGTAATTCAGTTTCATGCCCTTCTAAGTCCTTTCTACTTCTGCTGGTCCTCCACCACAAGTACAAACTGCTTCTTGGTGTGCTGTTGACATTCCATAAATATCTCTTCTGCCTCTTGATCTAAGTCTTCTCAGATCCTTTCATATGGGGCACAAAGGGAAAGACACTCCTCTTCGCTAAATCTAAAAGTTTCAACATGGGGACTTGCCTTTTCAGACAAATTATAGTTCACAACATTCAGCTTTGAACATTGTCTTTCCTTCTTTTCTAAGAATTCCTGGTGTGCTTAACAAGTCAGAAAGCTGTAACATCACACTGAGATTTGTCCCCTCACTTAATATATGCTCTGTTCACTTACAGCCTTTTCAATATTGTTAAAAGAAAAACTTTATATTTCTATTTTCACACTACCTTGCATCTTTGTCTTGACTCTCCTGTGCTGCCTCTTGTATTTTTTATACATGCCTCCTGCTTCTTTTTCTGCTGGAAAACTCAGCTGTCCTCTAGTTTTCAAAGTCACACGAAGACAAAAAACTTATTTTTAAAATTTTCCTCTCTCCTTGAGGAGGTTCTTTGTCATTCCCCTGTTCCTAATATTAATTCCCCCCTTAGGAATCCAGCATAAAAGATTAAATGCATTTGAAGGAAAATCTTGATAGATGTGAAAAGCTATCTTTCAGCTTGAAGTTATGAAGAAAAATTATTATTATTCCATATGCATCCACAAATAGAAAAGGAAATTAAAGCTTCAGTGATTTTGTTTCAAGATTATTCCAATTTCATTTCATTTGACTGTGTTTTTTGACATCAGGGCATCCTGAGTCAGAGGAGGATCTATACTGAAAGGCTGTTTAATCTAAAGTGTGACAAAGCAAGCATAAAACGTTTATTTCCCTTGGACTTCCCAAGCAGCAAATAGCCTAGCTTACAACTGAAGTGCAGATAGTATGTTGCAGAGAAAAATATTTTTTTTGATGAGTCCATATCAAACAGAAGGGTTTGTCACAGAACTTTCATATTTATTCCATTTTATTTTGTCTTACACTAGTTTCTTCCCCACACTTCCTGCACAAACCCGTAAGAGTTTACACCCACAACATGGGATAAACAGGTGAGAAATCTGTCTTATGGCATCAACACATGTACCCGAGGAAGAGAATAACAAGGAAAATGACACAACTAAGCAGCTGGTGCCAGATACCTGCCCACCAGAGCCACTAGGAAGGTCTGCTAGTGGGGAACAAAACACTTCTTGCTACAACATCATAAAAGAGCAATACCCAGAAATTACCTTTCATCAGTTAACATTCAATTGGCTTCAAGGAACACAAAACAGGAAGAACCTGCAGCACTGCCCATGGAAATAGTTTATATATACAACAGTATTAGAGTTCTTGTCCTTGTGGGCTCTTAGTAATAAATGGCAGCATACAAGTAAAAGTACACCACACGACATTTATCTCAAACCATTTAATAGGGTTGGTTTTCTTTTACACTATTTCCATTTTTTTCCATTTAAATTGAAAATTCATAATTCACAAAATTAAAACTGGTTATCCCTGTGGGCCTGAAGCACACCCAGTCAAACAAAATGCAGAGGTAAGCAAATTCCAGCAACTGACATAAGGCTGACTGAAGCCTGGCTCTCTAGATTTGCACAGGAAACCTCTGTTGTATTTGGCAGCCACTCTCTTGTAGAGCTCTCAGAATTTTATTTTTTTTTTTGTCTACAGACCTTATTGCTCAACAGAGGAAGAAAATTCAGCCAAAAAAAGTCAGTTGCTGATACCTTTGCTATTTTACTTTGACAGCCTAGATTATTTTGGATATTTCAAAAGCTGCACATCTTTTAGGAGAGGATTATTTAACCTGCAAACTATAAGCTTTAGTCCTGCTCCTCAGCCCTGGTAATTACTGATTCCAAAGAAGTCATCAACTGCCTAACAAACAATCTGTTTTATAGAGAGCCTGAGTGCTTATCAAATTCTGCCTTGCCAACCAAGTTCTGCAGTTCCTTCTTTACCGTCATGTAAGAGACCAAACATTTCCAATGGCTTTCTCTCCTCCATGCAGGAGTGCCTGGAAGCACTGCAGTAAAAAATACCCAGTCTCTGGGGGAAGGGAGGGTCTCAAGTTGCTCAACAGCCAGTCTGCTGGCTGACCAAAGAGAAGATTTTCATGGCTCTGGCAGGAGCTCTGTCCAGCCTTTCACAGCCAGTAACCATGAGTTCTCCTAAATTATGACAGCTGCAAGTCTCAGGGAAGAGTGGAAGCCAAATATTTATCCACAAATGTCAAATATCTTTTTTATTCATCCCTGAAATGGGAAATACCTGTGTGATATGTGAATCTGACAGATAGAAGTGGGCACATGGCAGAATCTTGCTGAAATTAAAGGGCATTAGCTCCCTAGACACCTATAACAGCAGCAAAACAGCAGGACACCATACACCAGTCTGTGGACTGTGCTAGGGACAATTTTCTTCAGAGACAGGAAATTCTTAGGGAGCGTCAATTTACCTCTGATACTGATCAAGAAAATAGTGAAAGATTTGAAATTTGCAAGAAAACAATTTGAAAATGGAAAAGAATAGTGTGTTAAGCAGGAAAAGTATAGCAGTAGCATAGTAAACACACTCAGCTTCACCAAAAAAAAAAACCCAAACACATTTAACAGTTTTACTGCAGCTTACAAGTAGAATAGCACTGAAGACAATGAAAGGCAATTGTGAATCTAGAAGTGAAGCTACACAGAACATACCACAAGAATTTATACTTACTTTCAAAGAGGGTAGAACTTGAAGTAATAAAACCAAACTAAAACCTGCCATAGAAACATTGAGGATGTATTAACTTATGAACAGCAAACCATGAATTAAATATATAGTCAAGACAGGAGAAGGCATTTCCATTAAAGGAAAAAATATATTGAACAATACAAATAAGCAAATAATTGCAACCAAAATAGGTTTGGATAAGTATTTAGAAGAACAGGTATCTCAATAAGATTCTCTCTCACGGAAATAACAAGTAAGGACACTCCGGTTAATCAGATTAAGATTACTTTTACCACTATATACAAAGAATTTAAATTGGTATAAACTTACAAAGGTGCCCTAAAACAATACAACCTAAGGTGCTTTTTCATAAAAAGACTTATTAGTCCAACAGAAAGAGAGCAAAATTGTATTTGAGCATAATTTGGAACAGGAGATTGATTTAGTGTTCATGAACAATACTAAAGTAATCCAAATAAATGCTTCCACTGCATAGAGCATTTTGCTGGCACCTCCATTTAATTAATTACAAACTGGATCTAACACCTGATAAACTCCACCACTTCTGTGACTTCTAAAAGTAGGGGTGTTTAACATGAACCAAAAGCATGGTTTGCAGCAACCTCAGGTTCTTGCTACAAGAATGCATTTCAGGGATAGCATGAAACAAGTCCAGAAATTCACGGAGCTGCTTATGATAAGATTCAATAAGACCTGTCATAATTTGAACACAGCAAAGACATTTGTACTACTGCCTTCAAAAACATGGTGCTATCCTTATTAGTTCACTGGAGCAATATCTTCCTTCCAAGCCACAAAATCAGCTGCAGTTCAGTACTATGATCTCTCACTTTGTCAGGGCCCTCCAAGTGCACCATGTGGATCTGGAGCATGCTGTGCCAATAGAACATGCAGCCTTCAGAAAAAAAATCCCTCATTAAAGCTACAGAACATTAGCAACATAAATTATATCAACAATTGCTAAAGGCAATATGAGCCCAAACCCAAGGGCAATCTGTTCCACCAGCTACCAAGTTCTAGTAAACTTTGGGAAAAGGCATGTAAAGGATATAACGGATGTGCATACCATTTTAGAAGATCCTTTAGGTAGAATCAGTGCCTGTGGATTAAGAATGTTAAGAGCAGGTATGCAACACTACAAGTAAGCAGCCATGTTTGGGTTAGGGAAGACAGAATTTGCAGGGTATAATGCCTAAACCACACTTCACACAATCTGTTACTTGCAAGTAAATTAGGACATAGTCTCCTGCTAATTTACACTTGTCAGTTCAATAGGCCTTATAATACAAAGCTGTTCCATAGTGACTGACTGTTTTTTCTAACAGTTACACAGCCCCAGTTCAGAATACATCATGGTTTATGATGGGTTTTTTTCTGTTAGTTAAAGCAGCAGCATTTACCCAGACTACTAAAAGCATTGTGCATTAAAAGATATCACACAACTCTAAAATAAACAGCACATTTGGTCTCACTTTCCCCTCCAAAATTCTTCTTTCAATAGAAATCACGGTAGCAACTATTGGGCAACAAAACAATTTTCCCTGCTATGAAACTCAATGCAACTGTTCCAAAAAAATCCACTCTGCAGCTGCTACAAGAGAAAAACCCAAACCTTAACAATAGGCATCTGAACTTGGTACTTGGAAATAACTTGTGAAATGAGTTTTACCTCAGTTTAACAAACTTACAAACTAGAGTTCTGTTGGTATTGTCTGTCTCAGAGGAGACATGAATAGTAAAGGGCACCCATCCTTCAGAATCAGCCCCTTTGTGTCAAGCAGATTTCACAAATGACAAGGCATCAGTGCAAAATGCAGGGAAAAAGTAGAGGGTATGCTTCTTGTAAGAAATAGATATATGAGGAGAAAAAACAAGTAATCCTGCTAGCTGCAGTATCAGTAAAGGGAAAATGGATATTTGCTTGACCCATTATATTACATTACTTAGGACACTGAAATATCACTGTGATGGATAATGCAATGGTCAGCTCTTGCAATTAAGGGACGAATATTATGTGTGTGTTAAGAGAAGTTTTATTGATGTGTTGTGATTTGTTTTTCAGATGTTCTCTGTTCTCTCCACAGCCCCATGGTCGCCAAGGGAAGCCTTGGTAGTCGGAACATGTGGAGGGAGCGTGTACCTGTGCCCTTGGATGGGGCGTTTTGGGAGCAGGGCAGGTTTGTTACTAGGGGGTGCAGCATGGCAACACCCAACCTCCATCAAGTTGCAAGAAAGAAGCCTCCACCAATAAATGGTGAAGAAGAGTTGACTGACAAGCTTTGGGTGGGGCCAGGATTGCCTGGCTCAACCCCCAGTGGTATAAAAGGCAGAGCAGACATTTTATAAATGAGCCCATGGCTGCCGGGTCATCTGCTCCTAGCACGATGTCCTTTTTCCTTACTCAGTCCTATGTATTTTTGTTAAGGAATAAACCTTTGAAATTTTAAAGTGAGCATCATTTCTCATATCACTAACTCTAATCTATGAACCCTTGAGGGTCCGCTCAGAGTTCTCCCCCATTAAAGATAACCACCTCCAGTAAGGAATGTTTTAAAATTAATTAATGAAGCACTGAAGAAAAAAAAAAGTCTATGCTTGCTCAATGAATTGCTTCTTGAAAAGTAGGACCATTGTTATCCTGATGAACTAATACTATAAAAAGTATATTGTTTCCATGAGTTCAAAGATTTTGCAATGAGACTTTTCACAAAGACACTAAAAGCTGCACCAAGACCTCAGTCTCTTAGGCCAGTTTTCAGCCCATCACTGGGCATGCAATCCAGTGCTGGCCCCTGTTCTTGCTGGCTTCAAGAATGGGACAAGATTTTTAAAAATAGGGTGATTATCAGTAGTAGGGAATTAACACAAGTCAGTTGAGAACAGTAAAGCTTGTATCTCCTGCTTTGTTGTTGGAAACACAGCAAGAGAACACTGTTTACACACAGTAATGCATGGTTCCAGCTGGTTTGTATCACAGGAGAAGCTGTGAACATTTGCTAGACTACAGGCACAAAGATTTTAAAAGACTGAGAGTCTCTCCTTTTAAGCCAGAATATTTTTGTAACTGTTGCAGCACTTACCTCCCTAGCTGAACAAACCTTTGTCTCCCCTGCTACTGGTAAGGAAAAAAAAAGTATCTTTAAAGACAGGGGACATTGGACACTAAACATGCAGCAGCTGCTAGAAGTAAATAAGATCGAGACCCATTTTAGCTCTGCTCCCCTTAAACTTTATCCTTGCTTACTAACAGCCACTGCTTAAAGAACAAACCCTTGAAGGAAGACCTCCACATACAATAAGATACACTTAGAGTATGTTTGTCTTTTTATAGCAGTCTTTGCACTGAACAGTTTCAGTTCAGAAGTTATAGATGAAGGTTCTGTTTTGCTTCTAGGATTATCTCTTGAATACTCAGCATCTGTTTCAGCAGTTATGAGTTGCTCCGTTTGCATGTTTGTGGAAAGGAAAAGGTGTCCAGCAGTAGCCAATGCCTTATGGATAAAGTAACTTAAAGTCTTTGTCACAACTAATTAGGAAATACTTATTTCAGAGCTTCTTTTCACTATCAGATTAGAGGAGACACCAGAATACAAAATCAGCATCACATCTCTACACTCGCTGGTATTAATAAGCAGTTAATAGCAATGGGATTTGACTGGCATTGCCATGACAAATGTCATGACATGACATGACAAGGTATCATCTGTTTTTCAATGAGGAAAATGAGCTGTAAAATGCATGTGAATTGACACTGTCTCCACCTTGTCTATTGGGTTATCTAGAAGACCCTTGGCACTTTATCTACCAGGCACTTGTTTCTCCAGTCAAAACCCTGACTCTCCAGTGACTGCCTTGCTGTAAGGCACACACAGATGCAGAAAATGCAAATGATGCACAGCTTGTAGAAACCACTGTCTGGGACAACACACACACAGGACCATTTAGAGTTCCCATAGCAAGGCTCGAAGACTATTCATAACCTGGATACAAAAGCACCAGTTGTGCTAACATGGAGGACAGCTAGTACCACATCTCCAAAAACTGCCCTTTCCAAAGGGAAAGACATAATCCAATGAATGAAGAAAAGGTCAAGTACATCCAAACCACCCCAAGATGAGCTTCTGCTGTCATTATATGTTACAGTTTTTTCTATTCTATTCTTTTTCTATTCTAACTACTAGTAATGGTCAGAAAACAAATCCTATTTCCTTTTAACCATTACAAAAAAAAAAAAAAAAAAAAGGCCATTGCATGAAATGGGAAGAAATTTCAGTGGAATTCATGTTGTCAAATTCTCATATGAAATAGCCGTTTTATTTACTTGCAAGTCTTCTTACTGTCACCTCTCACTTCTCACATTACCTCCTTACTAGGTGACTGCTATCTCCTTACCTTAAAATGTTGGTAACAAAAATTCCAAACAGCTCTATCATCAAACTAAATGTACTTCAGTACTTATTGGCCAATATTTCCAAGTCACTTAGATAACTTGTATACTCAAACTACTATGGAATGACATAATCAAGAATTCTGTAGTATTAAAGTCTTAGGATCTTCAAAAGAAAAAAGTACTTTCAAAATTAGCTATTTATATTAAACTGAAACAATAATATTTATTCTTTCACAATTTATCAGACACCAAAATATAGAGAGGTGAAGTTATTTTAAAGACCAACTTCAGAATCACTGTCAAGGTTCAAATTTCCATTTATCAAGTTTGCCTTTACTCATTCTCACTATATACTTAGTCCTTCTATTTAGAGATGTTTCAAAACAAAACTACTTTGAAGAAGTGATTGAAGTGTTGACATTTGGTGTGCCATCAGCTCTTGAACACTGCTAAGGAAACAGTGTCGCACAACAGAGACCCTGCAAGGTGCCGGCCCTCCCTTTGACAGCAGCGGATCCAATAGAACACCAGTGTGCTGTGTATGGCAAGGCTGGGTCAGAGCTAAGAGCTCTGAGGGGCACCACGACTTTGGCGAGCTCCCATTTTCGGGGGTTCTGGACTTCAAACACGGAGTTGTCCACGTTGCAGTCGTTCCTCCAGCACCCTCTAGTGCCGATGGCGGCTTTGACTCGTTACTCTAATGGGAATATCATCTCTCCATAAACCAAGACTCCCCTTCCCGCAGAGCTGCTCTGACAGCTTGAAAACTATTGATGTGCCCAGCTGCAGGAGCTCCCCACACCCCCACGTGTTCCTGCCGCATACTCGGTTCTCATCTCTGTCATGTTAATTTTTCTGTCAGCAAATGAGATGTTAATTTTTGTGTAGCACAAAGAAAACAGTGACATTTCCCTTCAAATAAATATATCCCCTGAACTGAAGTCAACGTATGAGTACATTGTGTTAAGTTTACTTAAGCAAATTAGTTGTCAATTATTTGAGTCAGTCACATCACCTCTTAAACAAAGGCATTATTAAACAAGCAGCCTTTTTTATCCCTGATTTCCTTACAGAAGACTCCAAGGCATATATTTCAGAACGCTCTTCTCTTTGCAGGCACAAGCTGGTTGAGAAAGACACAAAATGGAAGACAAAAAGCCATCCAAGTCCAGCCGTGGAGTTACGAACAGAACAGATTTTGAAATGTCCCAGATCCACTCATTGCCCCATGCTGAAATGCTGGGGCACCCCAGTGTGAAAGCAGAGTGTGGGGGACAGCAAGGCACTGATCACAGTCCCAGGCTCCAGATGGGGATACAGAGCTGGATATTTTATTAAGGAGCAAGGCTGAGATCAAACAGGGTACAGAAAAGTAAGAAACCTGCTGAAAACCAAGTCAAATTTAAATGTAATTGGCATTTCAAATCAGATATTTGTCCTGTGTTGTACTATTGACTTAATGAGCTGCAGTGGTACT